>NC_079540.1:10737095-10804595 GCF_003711565.1 Takifugu flavidus
CGTTGTCAGGATCATCAGTCTGCAGGTGATGCACTACCAAAATGATGCCAGGCAGGGAGGATTATGGGTAGTCGGGTGCTGTAGGGTTCAGAGTGGTTCAAGAAAGATTACATTGTCAACTTTAGAAGAAGACAAACTAATCACTAGTTACAAAAATAACAATTGAATAAGTAATTCAAAAACTCTGAACATCAAATATGTCTCACTGTATTTCTCTCCCCTCGTTTTTGCCTCTTTTATGTCTCTTTCTGTCCTCTGTCTTCTCTTTTGATCTGTCCCTGTCTCTTTGATCTGTCCCTGTCTCTTTGATCTGTCTCTGTTGCAACACAACAGGTCAACAGCAGAATCGGTCAGGTGATCAGGCAGCCACAGAGGAAGCCCTGACAGCAGAGGAGCTGTATTAATGTGAGCGCAGATGTCTGGAAACATTTGGAAGGCGTGGACTGATCTGCTAATCTAGAATCTAGATTAAACAATCCAGATCCGTCCTGGACTGAAATAGCCGGTCAGATGAGAGTTGAAACCTTTTCCATTTGCGTTCAACCGTCCAGTTGACTCTAGACCATTATGGGTTGGCACGATCTGGCTGACTCAGAGTCTATACGTCCAATCTAGATTGAAAGAAATATTCTATTTTAACGGGTAATAAGTTTAAGAAAGTTTCCAGAAGCTAGCAAACAAAGGGAGTGGACTACCTCGCTGATTTAAACCTGAAGCATCCAAACAACCACCTCTTAGCTTCAGCCTTAGCTAAAGGCGCGGTGGATGGCCGTAGGTGTGCGTCATGGCTAGTGTGGTCTGAATGACTCATATCTGTGGTACAGGGCCAGGCCAAAACAAAAAACAAAAAAGTCCATTATGTTCTGGATGTAGGTTCACAAGGGGTGGAAGGTAGGGCAGGCCGGAGTCATCCCATGTTATTCCAGAGGAGACTGTCTGGAATCAGGCTGTCTCTCTGGAAGCTCTGTCCTGTAGGTAGAACCTTCGAGCTCAGGTCAGTCTCAGAGAACCGGCAACGGTGGTGTGAGTATCTGGAGACGGTTGAGGTTGATGCATGCTTTGAAGAACACAGAAAATGTTTCTTCCTCTCTGGTTAATGCATAAAATCATGAATATTGTTATTCCAATGGCTACTTTCAGAACTCCTGGACAGGCTAGTGAGAAAGTACATTCATTTCTACATCCTGTAAGTCATATAGAGGCAAATGGGCGGTAACTTGTGGAAAGAGGAACGCTGAGGATACATTTATACTTAATGTATAAAAGGCCCTGAACTGAACAAACTCATTTTTCTTCTTCTTGCCGCCTTGAGAAGAAGAAGAAAAAGTTCCTGCTGTGTAGCTAACAGCCTGTATACTCGATAGTCAGGGATATGTAGAGAACTTGGCTGAGCGCTTGGGTTTGCTCCAAGCGGCATCATCTGTATTGGCCAATGTCTGCTAGCTGCTCTGCGTTGACTAATAGCTATTGGCCATTTTCAGCATTGGCCAGCAGCCTCTGCTCAGGTCCTTCATGTACTTCAACCTCTGAAACGAACAGGAGAAACTGGGGAGTGGCAGAAGAAGCTGGACTCTTGTTCCCTGTCTGTTCCTTCTGCAACAGCTATGCTGCTCCTCCGTTACTCAGCTCTGCTCCTTATGGTTGTAAATGAAAGTTAAGGCCGAGACACAACTGAGGGTGTTTCAACTCATTCTGGAGTTATTTATTTAGCCAGAGCTGGGGTTTTTGGGAGCTGGGACCTTAAGATGATCGTCTGAAATGAGCCTGTGGAGCAATATTTGAATGTGTTACTGTGAGTCAGTGACGACAGAGGGTCCAGAGAGAGGGTGGTGGTGCAGCAGCTCCTCAATCTGTGTGTGAAAGAAGCCGAAGACAGTCGGAGAGAGCGAGATGGGGGAGGGGGGATGAATGAGGGTGCAAGAAAGAGAGAGAAGAGAGAAAGAATGAGAGGGAGGGAGGGAGGAAGAGAGAGGGAGAGAGACAGAATGAAAATCAAAGGCTGGCTGAATTGGGCCCAAATATCCAAGGTTAATTTTGTGAGAAAGCTGCAGTGGACAGATAAGACCGTCCCTGTAAATGAGTTCTGCCTGCCTGGATTACAGCTAAATTTATGCAGCTTTCCTTATCCTTTCACAAGCTCTTCTGAAGTGGCATAATTAACTTGCGCACATAAAATGTGCACATTTTCTGCTGGTAACATTCCTCATTTCACTGCTTTGATTTTTTTTTCTCTTTTTTTTTGGACTTATTCATAGAGGTACTTTAAATTTTGCTTTTTCCTCAAGTTTTGAGATTCCTCATTGTAATGGCACAAGATGAGTCCTTTACTTCTTATTTATTATAATTACTCTACACTTAATCTCTGCTGCTATTATATTCTGCAGATACAGCAAGCAAACAGTTATCCTCAAGTGTTCAGGGCTGGTTATTTAAATATATACAGTAAAAACTAATAAAATAAACACTAATTTATTTATTCATGCATAATTAACGCCTATGTAGTTCATTCCAAAGAAGAGAAATGGGATGTTTTTCCCTTTAGTCTCATGTCCTAGACGTTATCTGCCCTTCAACAACGCTGCCGAGTGAGGACGTCCTTGCTTCCATCCCATCATTTAGGTTCAATTTTGTTTCTTCTTTTAGGTTTCCATCTTTTCATCTCACTCACTAGTTTAAATGATAAAGTGAATCTTTACAATTACACAGTATTTCAAATGGCCCCAACTTCACGGTGTCAAATTTGTCGAATTATTATAACTTTATTAATTAGTTGGCAAATTTCTGAGTGTTTTTGGCATCATTTCTTTAAATCTTTAAAATACCAGGATTTCTAAACACATCATGCTCACTACTATCACTACTGATATTACTACTACTAATAACAATAATAATAACAACAGTAATAATATTAATAATGGACAAAAGAGAAAGATGTTCATTAAAATCTAACAGGCCGTGTCATACTTTGTCCCACACTGTCACTATGGTAACAATAAAATTAATGAATTTGCTCAATCACTGTCAGCCAGACAGAGCACAATTAATTTCCAACCTTTCATAAAGGAGTTGATGAGCTTGAGATGGAACGATTCTGTTGGTTTGGACAGATAAAAGAATGCTGATGGTAATTTCTGCTCATAATTCAGCCTCAGCGCAGGAGGGAGGTTCAGAGCATGTTTGTATGAGCCGTCTGATTCTTCATCAGATGTGTTCCAACAGTTTTATATATAAAAAACCCCAAATGATTCCAGCCTAATCTTTTCAATCTGTGTGCTTTGCATGTTGAATGAAGGCGGGATTATTGTTGCAGCTCTTCACATGGAGCCCTTGTTTAAACTCCCAAAGCTGAAATGACTTTTCTCGCTGCTCGTATCGGAAGTGAGGATCAGAGCTTCAGGTTCTGCCGGACAGAACTCCGCTTTGTCTCAGTCGCTGCCATTGTGATGGTTTTCTGTGTAATCCAGCAGTTCGCACAATCCGGATTATTTTATCATCTCTACACTGAAACGCAGCACAACATTAAAAACGGATTTGTTTTACACGATCCAGGACGGGAATAATCAGGAGCAACATTTCCTGGAATCATCTTTTTTAATTAAAAATATTGGGTGTGAAGAATTTTGAAGTGCTATAGAAACAATCAAAAGGCTCCAAAAGCTGACATAATGAAATCATCACAGCAGATAGCAGCTCCTCTGCTCCTCCAACCTGCTCCTCTGCTCCTCCAGCCTGCTCCTCTGCTCCTCCAGCCTGCTCCTCCAACCTGCTCCTCTGCTCCTCCAACCTGCTCCTCCAACCTGCTTCTCTGCTCCTCCAACCTGCTCCGCTGCTCCTCCAACCTGCTCCTCCAACCTGCTCCTCTGCTCCTCCAACCTGCTCCTCTGCTCCTCCAGCCTGCTCTCTGCTCCTCCAACCTGCTCCTCTGCTCCTCCAGCCTGCTCCTCTGCTCCTCCAACCTGCTTCTCTGCTCCTCCAACCTGCTCCTCTGCTCCTCCAGCCTGCTCCTCTGCTCCTCCAACCTGCTCCGCTGCTCCTCCAACCTGCTCCTCCAACCTGCTTCTCTGCTCCTCCAACCTGCTCCTCTGCTCCTCCAACCTGCTCCTCTGCTCCTCCAACCTGCTCCGCTGCTCCTCCAACTGCTCCTCCAACCTGCTCCTCTGCTCCTCCAACCTGCTCCTCCAACCTGCTCCTCCAACCTGCTCCTCTGCTCCTCCAACCTGCTCCTCCAACCTGCTCCTCCAACCTGCTTCTCTGCTCCTCCAACCTGCTCCTCTGCTCCTCCAACCTGCTCCTCCAACCTGCTCCCTGCTCCTCCAACCTGCTCCTCCAACCTGCTCCTCCAACCTGCTCCTCCAACCTGCTTCTCTGCTCCTCCAACCTGCTCCTCTGCTCCTCCAACCTGCTCCTCCAACCTGCTCCTCCAACCTGCTTCTCTGCTCCTCCAACCTGCTCCTCTGCTCCTCCAACCTACTCCTCCAACCTGCTCCGCTGCTCCTCCAACCTGCTCCTCCAACCTGCTCCTCCAACCTGATCCGCTGCTCCTCCAACCTGCTCCTCCAACCTGCTCCTCCAACCTGCTCCTCCAACCTGCTCCTCTGCTGTACATTAACACGCATTCGTAAGATCACTCAAACATTTGCACATCTACAACAACAACAACAACAACAACAACAAAAATACCAGAAAGACACAGTTAATCCAGTTATTTTAAATAGTTGATAAAGTTAATATTTCATACAGGGGAAACTGGACATATTTAACTGTATTAATTGTATTAGACGTATTATGGACGTATTAGACTGTCCATAAAAATGCAGCCTGTGTGTTTTTAGAAGGATAGATTGTGTACATATGGCACAGCTATGGCCACGCTAACATCTGTCAACGCGCCCTTGACACCGTCTGACTAAAGCTGACGTACTGAGAGGAGATATGAGGGAAGAAACTTAAGTTCTCTCAACTCTGCAACTCTCTGCATGTCTTTGGTCACACGGCGCTGTAGGATGTTTGGGTTATTTTTTATTGTTTGCTGGATTAAATGACTGTAATCCTCAGTCAGTGTTTTTGAATATGTTATCATCAGTGTGAAAGGACAGCGCACGATTGCAGGTTTTGCCAACTTCACTTGAATGTCCCCTGATGAACAGAAGCCCATTATTAACAGCACCAAGTGGATTTCCTTTCTCTCCTGCAATCAGGACATTGATTGCAGGACAAAGGATGTGTTTGATTGAGACATAATCAGACACTTCACTAATTTGACATAAAAGGAAAATCAGCAGCACGAAGATGTGAAGTAGAAATCAGAGTTCCTCCACTAAAGAGGTCAAACCGGCTGAGAAGGAGCTGCAGTTACAACACATCTGAGAAAAGTTTCAAGAAGATTTACCAGGACAAACATTTGTGTCCCCCACCATGGGCACATCTTCGGTCCTGCCCAAAACTGTGATTTGACACCTGGATCTAGATCCTGAGATGAGTTCTTCATGTATGTAGACCCCGCTGAAGTCAGCACGTATGGGGGGGGGTGGGGTGTCACGTAACTAAACACACAAAGTTACGTGACACCAGAGCTGCTTTGGCAGAGCGATTTTATATATAAAAAACAAAGAAACCAAAAAACCCCCAAAAAAGTTTCAAAGGTTTTCATCTCAACTGTGAAATTATTATTGCTTCCATCAGAATATTGAGTATTTGGAGCTATTTCTGGAAAATTTGTCTTAATAAATGACTGAGTGACTCAAAATCAGCACAACTCCCAGGAATGAGCTCATAACATGATTAAAGCTGGAAACATTAATTCTTCCCCATAAAGGGGGGCATTTCAGATCATCCATTCCAGAGAGCAGTGGATGACTGTGCGCTTTTTCCAAAGCTATTATTTATAAGATCAAACTAGCCATGGTCCTTCTATGGCTACGTCTGAGCGTTGTCTCTGACCAGGCACAAAATACAGCAACAGCTTGTAGGTAATTGATCAGCCAAGTCAACTGTAAAATATTCATTTTCTACTTCAACAGCCAGATAAATCTCTGGGGAGGGTTTGAGGAGGATGCTGCTGGAAATATTGCTTATGCACCAAAAGGTTGGGGCTGGGGTGGTGTGATGGTGATGAGCAGATAAGAGGGAAGTGGAGCCGGGGTTCGGTGTAGCTGCCACTGACGGCCGATCATGCAATTCCTGCTCGGCTTTAGACCAAGAAGGCAAATCCCTCATCTACAGCCCCGGATTTCACCCGCGGAGCTGAGCCTGGAACCTGGCTAAAGATGTGATTCCTGCCCTAGTCCGCATGACCCAAGACACACACACACACACACACACAGACACACACTGATGATTGACACAAGTGTGGAAAATAACAATTTCCAAAGCAATCCTTTCATTTGTCAATGGGATTTAACAATACAGCAGCAGATGAGTTAAATGAAAGACAAATCAACATCCCTGAGGCCACAGAGACCAGCGAAGGCCACCAACATTCACCCGGAGAAAAAGACGTCTAAGAAGGAGAACTGATATAGTCTTCAAACCTAATTGTTAAGAAATGTATCTCTATTCTCCCTCTTTTGGTAAACAAACACAAAAACTAATGTTATTTACTCTACAGAACATTTCAAATCGACCTTTCCAGAAAACGTCACTTCTAATGCTGAAATCAGCTCGAATATTAAGTAATTATGGTAAATAAATAGGTATAAACAGTAAAGTATAAGAGTTAGTGTCATTTCCAGGCAAACGTCTGCAGCTACAAATGTGTTGTGCCCAGAAAACTGTCTAATATTGTTTTGATACAGAAAAGAGGAAATAAGGACATTTGGGGATGAGAAGCAGCCAGTTCATGCTCTCTGTGTTCATATAAGGTGTTTTATTCTTTGTAGTTTAAATGCCAGATGAAAGTAATTAAATAGGTAGAAAGCAAAGCAATATGTGCAGTGATTAATATTTAATAACAGTTTTAAATAGCTCATTTAATTGAGTACCTTATCGTTATTATGCAGATGCTTCATAATTATGAAATATTGCGCATCACAGATAGGTGTTTATGAAGTCATCACTGAAGCATTTAGAAATATAATGAATATTCTAAAAAAAAATAATTTCTGTTTTCTGCATTCCCCTTACAACCTGCAAAATAAAAAAATACTTTTCTGGTGAATGAAATACTCCAGTTATCAACCTCTGTTTTAACATCTCTTCTAAAAACGCAAGAGGCTTGATTAAATTTGAGATTAAATTTTCAATATAAAATGTAATCTTGTCATCATTTTCTACTCAAAGGTCAAAGCAGAAATGTGGGATTAAAGTGGTTCAACATCGATGGGATCAAAGTCACGCACAGTTACTAAAGCTGACCAGGAGGAAAACATCCCACAGTTCAGTGTAGCGGCCACCTTCTCCTTCCCATAAAGATAAAATCTCATGGGACTTTATTGTGTCTCTGAAATGTCACTAAATGTTTAATTCAAATTAACAGTTTCCTAAAAGAAATAGAAAATATATTGGGATTTATCACTTGAACTCAACTTCATAAAGCTCGACAGATGTGTAAAGGAGGAGGAAGCCGTCTATGTCGAACTGGAAAGAGCATCATTACACAGGTGGGGGTCTGAGACATCACCTGTCGGCCATTCACACATGGCCTCTCCACTCAGGACCACGTCCCAGATTCAGAGGTCCTGATCCCTGCAACCTCAAACTCAGCTGCCACCTGTTACCTGAAGGGCCTGGGTCAGCCCTTCAAGTCAAGATGATTTGATTTCTATAAAGTGAGACTAGATTGTCATTAGGCAACGGCATTTTAACATTTTCAGGCAGTGGTGTGCACTGGGATAGAAAGGTGCCATGGGTCATCTAACAGCGGGACGTAACAACAGTGGAGCGTGTGGAGGGCACCGGTGGTGCATCTACTGAGGCAAAGTTCATATTAAGCCCACTCACTGTGTCCCAGGCTGGCAATATCACCATAACTAACATCCTGCACGGAGCACAAAATCTACCACCAAAATCCGCAGATCCCCAATCCGACAGTCTTGACTCTCCTTTATTAATAGTGTTAAGCATTACTGTAGTTTTTACTATTTGTATAAAGTGATGTTAAACAAGATCTGTAGGTCAGTGATTGATGAGGCCAAGGCAGAAACGTGACTTGCAAAAAGCAGAGAATCTTCAATACTCCACCCCCCCACACCCGACTGCTCCTAGAAATATTATGATCAGAACCTTTGACAGAGGGTAGTCCTAGCAGAGCCACGTCTGAATTAGGCTCTCTAGGAAACTCTAACTTCCAAGCTGCTACAATACAGGGACTTGAGGGTCCATCTACCCCATATGCTCATACTGCCCATCAGAGGGTGCCCCTGGTTACTGTCATGACGAGCCCCAGAAGCCTTACAGCCACAGCTCTTTACAGCCACAGCTCTATACAGCCACTTCAACAATGGCAGATCAGGACAAAGCCTTTTCTCAAGGTATACAAACTGCTACTTGGAGCATACGCACAGATAACAGTCCGTCCCCGTCCCCTAACCTGAAGGTGCAGGGACCTCATGCTTTCCTCCATAGCGGTGAATTTCAACATACTGGAGGATAGTTGGGAAGTGAATCCCCTGGGGTAACTTCATTGTTGAGGAGATTCCAACCCTTCTCGAGGACTTTGTTTCTGAAACCAGTGCCATGTGTTGAGTTATGGTCGACTATAGCTAATTTGAATTGGCTCCTTCCCCTTTAGAAAGGTGATATTCCATAAGAAATTTACTTGGTTGACTTAATTATAACAAATGCTTCTCATGAATACTCTAGTTGTCCACTTTATTAGGCCCCGTCCACCTTGTTAGTAAAAGGTCAGACTGTAGATGCCTAAATGAGGCAGCAAAACAAGAGCTGATGAGAAGCTTAATACATTTACTTTCCCCTCCATGCTTAGCCAGTGCTGAGGAAAATATGGGTTTGGTGAGGCACCCATAACAGGTGTTTATGAGGCACAACACTCCAGCCCCTCCAAGCTTGCAGTGTTAAGAAGCAAATGACCAGGCATCAAGATGGCAATCCTTCACGTCCCGGCTGAAAGCGCTGAGGAAGTCCACCCCCAGAGTTGGCATAGAAACAACAGCCATAACGCCTCTCAAATGCACCTCTACATACCTCATCCCAAAAATATGTACGTTTGCCTAGTGTGAGTTTTCTGTCCACTATTGTCCTATTTTGGTGAGCCAATGTGGTCCTCTGCTGTTGTAGCTCATCTCATCCAAGGTCCGACATGTTGTTCCTTTAGAGATGGTACTCTTCGGTCCTTGGTTGCAGCAATGGTTATTTGAGTTACTGTTGCCTTTCTTTAATTTAAAACAGTCTGCCCATTCCCCCCTCACCTCCTACATGAACAAAGTCCACACAAGTGTTGCTCACTGGATATTTTCTCCTTTTGGGACCATTTTATTTAAACCCTGGAGATGGTTTTAAATCCCAGATCAGCAATTTCTGAAGTACTCGGACAAGCCTGTCTTGCACCAATTAGCCACGTTTACAGTCATTTATAGACATATTTCGATGGTGCGCTTCCATCTTCAGAGGTGCCACTCGTTGGTAATGTGATGTGTATATCAGACAATTGTTACCGAGACCTGCCAACATTGGCAGGATGCCGCCGCCTCCCCCGCCCCCGCTATCTGCTTGCCTTCTGAGGATGTTGATCCAGGTGTGTGAGAGCAAACTAGCCTGTTCACACCTATTTGTGCATGCTTTCTAATTTCCACTGCTTCCTTGCGTCTCCTTTCATGAGCCAACACTGATTATGGAGGCAGTCATTTTGGTAAAAGCCCAGCTGGTTCTGTCCTTCACAACACACAACTTCATGACATAACCTGGAACTAAAGGAGAAAGGCAAGATATTGAGATAGACTTTTACGCAACAAACACATATTTAAGACAGCTGTGATCACAAGGAAGAGAGCGACTGCAATTAACCCTTCATGGGGTGGAAAATTCTATTACCAGCTTCTATTCTGTCATGCAAATTTTGAAGCACGAAAAGGTCTCAGTTCACAAAGCAGAAAGCAGTGATTCCTGCATTTTAAACCAAATTTCCAATTTTCTTCCCAATCTTTCTTCATCCTCACTGAAGCTGGAAATTGAGTCAGCGCAGATGGAGAAGATGGAGGGTCGGGAAGGATTCAAGGATTTTTTATTGTGATTCTATCACATGTTGGTTCATGGAACAAGGGAAACATTATACACACGTCTCGGGTTAAGTCTGAACATAAAATTATATTAAAATAATAAAATTACAAAGCAGGCATAGAGTAAAAAATATATAAAGGGCTATAATGATAAAAATATAAAAGAAAATAGCTGAAAATTAGATATTGACAATATATTCTTTCAATGATGACTTGAAAATCCAATCAAAATCTCACTTTACAAAACCTTCCTATCGACTTTTTGAACAATACTTAAATTCCAGAGAATTTATATGTCCGTTGTCAGCAATTTTATTGTATATATATTAGTACGATTTGATTAGGTGGATTAGAAACAAACATCATTAACAAACAATGTATTCTCTAGTGGAATAAAATGTTTTAAATGTATTTAATTACTTTTGGCTAAAAGCATTTGTTCAAAAAAACTGATAAAAATGTAAGTAGTGTTTCATTAGCATTCATTCTTTCCCCTTCAGTAACTGTTAACCTGCCATTTTGAGAATCTTGAGAGATGCTGCATGATTACATTCACCATGATAGTCCTCTTCATTCGGAGAAATTAGTCCATGCATGTGCTCATCATTATTTTACAAAGAGCTTTTCACATTTCAGTCTTTCAACTCTGAGACGCCGGGGCTCAAAAGACCACTTTACCCTGAAAATAGCCCAAGTGTTAGACAGGGAATTATAAAGGGTAGGTTTAATGGCCTCAAGAAAATTGCAGGCCACATGAGACACCCCACCCCACCCCCACCCACTCTGGTTCAGCTTCCCTGGAGTTTTGACTGACAGCTGTGCTGCAACAATCATGTAATTCCTCTGCCAGTGGTATATTACAACAGAGAACACCTAACTCCAACAAAAGCAGCACTTTCTTTTATTCGTTCTGGCCTTTTGTAGGACAGATGTACCATTTATACCACTTTTTCAAAATGCTCGAACTCTGAGGAGTCGTAGTAGAACAGAGAATCCTTTAATACTGTTATACATATCCAAAAATTCTTTATGTGACACAGGGATGATCACCTTTCAAATCCAATGTTTCAAGTGCAACAGACAAATTCTTAAACTGGCACAAAAGGCAACAAGTGACGTAAAGGAACAACTGCATGTGATGTTTGGGGCTAAAACGGGGGCGCTGACACACAGTTAGACAGTTCCTTAAAGTATGTGCTTTAAATTATTATTCTGCATCAACAATCTTAGCCTTCAACATATTTTCTCGAAGCCGTCCCTCCGCCCGACAACGGAAAATTAGCCATCGCTTGCCAACTCCATCAGGATAAACAAAACCAAAACAGTGTTTTGCTTTTACTGGAATCTATCGTCTAGTCTTGATTCTCTTTTTTAACAGGGGACACTGTGTTCTTTCTTTGTGCTGCAGATTCTTTTGAGTTCAGCTGGTAGTCATGCCACAAACTTGTCCTTGCTAGCGGTGGGTCAAAAATAGCTTGTTTACATTTTTAAGAGAAGGGAACAGTCTGTACCATGTATGGAGAGCTTTGAGAAATTCTACATATTTCTGCTGCGAGTTTATAATGACTGAAGCCAAATGAACAAATTAACCAACATCAATTATTAGTTAACCCTGAACAAAATCTCAACTGAGACTAACAGAAAATATGACTAACTGATTCCTGTTGGTGGACTCAGAATTTGAATATACGTTTTTAAGATCAAAAAGAGCCTTTTTGCAACATAACAGGTCATCACTGTAGTGTGTAAAGTATATGTGCAGTAAACATGTGTGTATATGCACGCATGTGTGTGTGTGTGTGTGTGTGTGTGTGTGTGTGTGTGTCTCAGATGGTAAACCTGAAGCATCTGTGTAGCTGCTCAGCTTTGATAATGAGGCAAGGTGAGAGTATAAACCACAAATATCCTGGGTGTCAGCCTGAATCCTGTTGCTGTTCTCGCTGAGTGTTTCCTACATTTCATTATGCTAAATGCAGTTTTTTTTAAAGGGAGGAAGCCTTTTAAAAGGGCAGAAAGCCAGCAGACCCATCCCGGGAACATCTCAGCATGCCAGCCATGAAAAGTCAGTATTCCCAACCAGCAGCTTATTGTAAAGAGGTTTTTAAAAGCTTGTGACAGGGTGGACAGCCACAGCACACAAGCCCATCCTCCTCAATTCTCCTCCTGCAATTCCAGGGGTTCAACAGGGCTGAAGACAAACCCTCTGGCATCACTTTCACAGTGGGTTCTGTCCTGCAGAAATTCCACATTAACCGGTTCAAGCTGCAAAAATACAAACACAAAATCCTTTTATAATGTCAGGCTAGGCCACTTTCCTGTGGGTTGACGTCTAATGTGCCTGATTCTTCACACACCTCAGCAGGAGACACTACGCCTGTGTGGTGTCGGCGATCTTGAGAAGGATTCTGTTGCACCTTGCATCAGTATAATAGAAGTGGAGTCCAGATACAGGGAACATGTGGTCCAGACTGAGAAGGAAGATGAAGTTTTTAAAGAGGCAGGTAAGAACTGCTAAGCACAACACCCGAAGAGAGCTGCCATCATGAAGGATCATACATCCAGAGGTGTGAGAAAAGGGCTGGTGTGGTTATTACAGACCCTCAGCAGCACAGGAATAGACCAGCCCATGATACCATCTCATTGACAGTAGGGGAGGATCAGGGCCTGGGAAGCCCAATGTTTTATTCACCATCAGACACCGTCATAGCTGCAAAGCAGAACTTACTCCACTCAAACTTTATTTATCAAGCCTTTAAAAACAGCCAGGACGTACCATGATGCTGCACAGGAGAGTGAACAGTAGAGGAAGTAAAATATGATACAAATTAAATTCAGGTAAAAGTTAGAAATAAAATAGCAAACATACAGGCTGCCATTGGTAAAGCAGCTCATGCTACAGATACCAGCCACAAAACCCAGGAGCTTGTGCTGCGTTTACAGAATCAAATACATTAAAACATACATTTGACTTCATGAAATTAAATTAAATTTTATAAAAAAAGACTTGTTACTTGTTCACAGGGAATCTACCAATTAATCCAGTGGTTTCACCAGAAAATGAATGCTAAAGCTAAAAGATTTCCTGTATTTTTTAACCAAATTCTTGATCTTGAGGCAAAAAGCTGAGTAAATAAAGGATTATCATATGGTATGGAAATGCTGCAACAGCGTTCTCTCCACCTCCTCTCTCACAGGTCACCGGTAAAAGGATCCGACCCACAGATTGACTTATCTACCTGAATCCAATTTTCATGTTCACTGACTGCAATGAGCAGCTTCATTCCAGGATGAATTACGCTTTTTCTATCAGCTTTTGATAAACAAATTGAGCGCTGCTTCAAGGCCCAGAGAACGAAAAATGTTCAGGCTCTGAATAAATCTCTCTCACACGGAGACACACATACTTCAGAGCATAATTTTATTTTCTTCTTATAGCAAAGAAAACCCGTAAATTCTTAGTGAGGAAACTTCAAACAAAGCTGTTGTTAAGAGAACAAAATAATTTACTACAATTATTGTCTTTAGTCTCCTAAAACCTGTACAAACCCAGGAATTATAAGAAAAATGGAGAAATGTTAAATGCTTGTTGATCATTTTGGCTAATCCAAACATTAGTTTTACACTAAAATATTTACCTAAATTTGAACATTACCTTCCATGATGTCACCTATGGGATGAGGAGAGGAAAACCTAAGATTCGTATAAAACAATACTTCTTTATTTAAGGAAAAAAACAGGTCACGACAAACCAAACTGAAACCATCAGCAAATCAACAAAGGCTTCCATCAATCTGGGGGGAAATAAGACACAAGAGTAACCGACCGGCAAACAGACTGTGGGCGCCACCACACCTGGGGCAGGGGGCGGGGCAACTAACGATCGTTAGTGGGCTTTCTTTTCCACAGAAATATAGAAGCCAGTTTCCAACACACACACACACACACACACACACACACACACACACACGCACAAAACCAGCCTCAAACTTGCTCCTCCTTCCCTGTTGCCAACACCGCTCCCTCCTCCTTCACCTGTTGGCCACACCGCTCCCTCTTTCACCTGTTGGCCACACCGCTCCCTCCTCCTTCACCTGTTGGCCACACCGCTCCCTCCTTCACCTGTTGGCCACACCGCTCCCTCCCTCCTTCACCTGTTGGCCACACCGCTCCCTCCTTCACCTGTTGGCCACACCGCTCCCCCCTCCTTCACCTGTTGGCCACACCGCTCCCTCCTTCACCTGTTGGCCACACCGCTCCCTCCTTCACACCTGTTGGCCACACCGCTCCCTCCTTCACCTGTTGGCCACACCGCTCCCTCGTTCACCTGTTGGCCACACCGCTCCCTCCTTCACCTGTTGGCCACACCGCTCCCTCCTTCACCTGTTGGCCACACCGCTCCCTCCTTCACCTGTTGGCCACATCGCTCCCTCCTTCACCTGTTGGCCACACCGCTCCCTCGTTCACCTGTTGACCACACCGCTCCCTCCTTCACCTGTTGGCCACACCGCTCCCTCCTTCACCTGTTGGCCACACCGCTCCCTCCTTCACCTGTTGGCCACACCGCTCCCTCGTTCACCTGTTGGCCACCACCGCTCCCTCCTTCACCTTTTGGCCACACCGCTCCCTCCTTCACCTGTTGGCCACAATAATGAAATACATTAATCCAAAATTGGTAAAGTACAGCAGTGTCCTTTTCACAATGATCAATCCTTTGTCAAACATTATTAGTCGTCTTTTATTTATCTGTGTAAATTCATGTAGCGAATGTTCAAAAGGTGTAAAACTGCATTCTTGGACTGATTTCACTGATGCACCTGTTTACTGAGGCTTCGCTCAGTTGCGACACATCAGATGCCGGAGACTTGCACCTGTGCTTAAGGACGCAGGAGAACAGCTTGTCTGAATGTCACACCTATTTGAACTGTAAAGGGCTCAATCTTAGAAGTCAGTAAGCTGGAACTGGCTGTAATGTGCTGCCATTACAGTGGAAAAACAGGTCAAGGCTGCAGAAGCACAGTTCAAAATGTCACAGTGGGTGAGCCAAAGTACTTTTAAACTTAACTAAAAGCGGTTAGCAGATAGAAGCAGCAGGATGTCCTTTCCTCAACCTTCTCCAAGAAAACACAAATGACTCCTCAAGGTGCTTAGGAAAAAGGGCGTTTTAAACAAATACACGTTTTAGGCTTCTTTTTTTTTTAAAGTTCCTAAAATCACAATGATTTAAATGTGTGGGAGTCACAGTTGGAATTGTTCTCAGTCGCTGTGCTGACTGAGAATCAGCAGATTCAATCCAAACTTCACGTCTCAGTGCAGCTTTTCACCTTCCACCTGATTCACTAACCGAACCCTTGTTTGCAAGCCAAACAGAATAATTAAAACGGACATTTTTTACCTGGTGAAGGGTTGGAACAGCAGTAGAAAAATTGCTAAACATCCCCTTTATAGAACTAAGATACAACCTTCTCAAAAAACATAACAAAGGGGAACGGAAGCTACATTCAAATGAGTGATCGGAGTTGTTATTTGTTGTTGGTTTTGTTTTACTCTAGTAGGACTTGTTTCCACTGGATAAGTAAAGATTGTCAGTTACAAAAGTTTTAAAAAAAGGAAAATGACATCCAAAATGAGCTTTTGTCTTTTTTTAAAAGCTCTCCCTCAGTCTGTTTGTCCATGATGAGTCCAAGCCAAGTGAGGAACTGCTGATGCAGTCACACTGTAGGTGTAGAGAATGTATAGAAAGGGACTCCGAACACAACTCTATAGAGAGACGGCGTTGACATTGAGGGTTGTGGAGGGACAGGGACTCACTCAAACTCTTAGCACAGACAAGAAGAGTCTGATTCTGCAGCAGGTGAGGAAATGTGACCTTCTCTGATGCCTCGTTTCAGGTTGGGTCAGGTTGTGCTGCACCGTGCACCCTATGAAAGCAATGTCATGTTGCCCCAGTGGGACCTGAACCTTTAATCATCTTGGCTTTTGCTTGGAATACAACCCGGATACATTTTTCAACAATCGCATTGTTCGTAGATAGAAGCCATGTTTTCACAGTCTTTGTGTCATACAGAGCTTGAGGGCTCATATGACCTGTCTCTTAGACAGCATAAGGCCATCAGCTTCATTCAATAAGCTGTTTCAATTTTGTGGCTTCAGTGCCTGTAAAAAAAGATATTATTAGATCCTTTACATATGTTATTTATTGAACTGTTGGGCTGTCAATGATGAGCTGAGGATAGGGCAAAGTCCATTCCATTGCATCAAATGCACATTGTACTTTCATTGTTTTGGCAAATGAACCTAACTTGAATTCAGTGTTCATATGCTGATCAAATCCTGAGGATCCTGCCCTTAGATACGCAGAGTTAAAGTCCACATCTATGAGTTCTGCTGGCTGCTTACTGCCTTGTGCAGCTTACCCATGGCTATCTTAATGTTGGCCGGTATCATGACAACAATAAACTCGCAAGGGAGTTAGAAGTGTCTGCATCCAACAGTGAAATAATCCAAGTCCAGGGAAAAACTCTCCTCCAACCTCTGCTCTTACCGGACTTCCTGTTATAGCGGGGGCAGCTTGCTAGTTCAATAGTTGGGTCTGGTGTTGAACCAGGTTTCCACAGTCCCTGAGCCATTTGTTGGTTGCATTGCTCAAACTTTTTGTGATTATGTTTGTTATTGTCCATCGGAGAGGGTAACCCTGGGAGGTTGTAGCTGAAATGGTTGTCTCTTTAGTCATGATAGAGGGGTGGCCTTGCTGTCTCACGTTTGTCTCCTTTGGGTTTTTTCTGAACAGTGGTTGGTGGATGGAAGTTCTTTTACCAAATGTTGTCACTGTGTGACTATTTCCAACACGTGCAATTATTTACTGAGGGACATCAAATCAAAATCATTTCTTTTTTTCTGGATGAAATTGTGTCAATAACAGATAAGTGTTGGGTAAAGCGGCTTTTTGTAGGGGGTGGGGGCAACAAGGTCTCCGATAATCTATTACCTGCAATTCTTTTCAATTTGGGCCTCACATAACAACTGTGTCTCTCTCAGCCACATAATCTCTTCAGGGACTGGAATGCTGGCTTAATACCATCGACCGTAAATTGTCCCCTCTTATCTTCTGCAACTCTGCCTCAGCTTTTGGCACGAAGCATGACAGGCTCTTATGGAACTCGTGGAAAAAGAGATTTCTAAGTTACAGCAGAGAGTTTTTCGGTGAACTCCTGTAGTGTTTGGGTACAATATGCACCAACATGCTGGCGTTTGAAAAGGATTGTAAAAGGAGCATGACAGATGGAATAAGCAAACAGCAGTGTGACACTTAAGTCCAGTGAAATGCAGAGCTTAGCATTCTCCATTGTGTCCACATAGGCAGGGATAATGCAGGGGTCGGGCTGCGTGCTGTTCCTGTGATTAGCCCTCCATCTGGCAGGGTGGGCAGAGTTGGGCGCCAGAACACTGCAGCCTGCTCTATGGGTCTCAGAGTTGGGGTCTTTCTTTGCTCTTGGCCAAGATTGTCAGGACACTTTTCATGTCGAACCGTCCACACAAGCTCCAGATGATAGAACAGTGTTGTTGTGTCATTGTGTGCAGTGCATTGAGTTTGTTTCTGAAATAAATGGTTAGATCTTTGAAGTATTGTAGTCAGTCATCACCAACAGAATCTGGTGAGAGCAGTAGAAATAAAAAATAAAAAATCTTTGTACATAGATGCAAAAACCCTTCATTATTTCTGAGTTTCAGGCCTAAATTTGGAGATATTCTGATTTTTTCTGCAGATCCTCTCCGGTTCTATCAGGTTGAATAGATATATTCTCAGGTCTTTCCAGAGATCTTTGGGTTCAGGTTGAGTCCCGTCCAGTCAAGGACATTCACGGGGTCGTCCCTCAGACTCAGAGGTGTCAGGTGTTCACAGCTGTGTTTCACTGACAACTGGTCATGTCTCTTACCAAGACTTGGTTCCCAAATCATTTTATTTAAATATTAGTCCAAAACATAACATAATGTAAGAATTTAAGAGTATGAAAAAGATTCAACTTTACATTGTGCATCAAGATCAAATCCAGGATTTATGAGCAGATCCAGCAAGGCCTTTTATTCCAGTAAAATACTGATACACACAAACAGATCTCATTGAAGACACACAATCCAAAGCACAATGTAAAACATTGTAAAATCATGTGTCACTTTAAGTACAAGTATAAAGAGTCATAACCTTCATCATTTACCAGTCATCTGTTTTTAGACTTTTACGACTGCCCCCTTCCGTGACAAGGAGAACGTAGCAGAAAGCAGAATGTGCTGCACCACCGTCCATAAGGTGAGGAAGCAGAGAAAGTGGAACTGCAGGAACCAGTTGCACCGGTTTCAACGTGGACACATCAAATGTTGGATGGATGCACACTGACATTTCTGGGAGTTGCCAAGAAGAACATCCTGCATAGAGCGCCAGACGTTTTGCAGTGTAGGTGAACACCCAACTACTAACTGAAAACTCTTTCACTAAACATTGAAAAGGTTCCTGGTATAGAAATTAAAGTTTGTTCCATGCTGCTGAATGTTCAGTGTTCAGAGTGGAAAGGTTTGATCCAACTTTGTGGAACTCCCTGGCTTATCCAAACATTTATCTAAACATTTATATCAGAATTTAAGTGTTTCGGATGCGTAAAAAATCTTGATTTCCTAACAGGATTATCCATACCTCTGGTATTCTAGCTAGCAAATCTCAAAGATCTGCCTGGTCCAGCTGTGCTTTTTCTCTTAGGTTTCCCGAGTGTTTCCCTCTTCCCCGTCCATCTTGTCAGTTATTTTTCTCTGTGTCTGGGCGCGGCTGCTACCTGGTCTACTCTCAGCTTCTCCACGCACCATTGCAACTCATTTATGATCAGTGTTGTACCCCTGCCCATTGGTACCTACCTCTACTTGACAGGGTCTGGTGTATAGTTTGGAGGCTTTCCCACTATGGCACCAGTAGAAGAAAGAGGACATTCTTTGTTTGCACAATGAAATTTCATCCACCTCAGCTGCTGCAGCTTTACCACTATGGATCAACCTGTTCTCTAGGCTTTTGATGGTGATACTATAGCTGAGGAGGTACTTTTTAGCACCTACTCAGCTGGGGTTCCAACAATGTCAAGTAGGAACTATTATGTTAATACCAGTCTGATAATGGTGTGATTGAATCCGGGGCTATAAACGCAATATCTACAAAAGCTGGCAACTGGCGAGCAACGGGAGGGAGAGTGGTCTCGGCACAGCCACTAGATTCACATTTATGCAGATGGTAAGATGGGAACAGATGCAATTCTGCGATTACAAAACCTTCTACAAACCTTGAATATAGCAAAGAACACCTGATAATACACATCAGTGTTTTTGCTACTGAGTCAGTTGCAATACTTCAGTAGTAGCCTTAACAAGCATTAAAACAGGAGCATTAAAAGCAGCATGAGAAATGTGCAGGGAAAGTGCTTTTTGTTGTGTTTTTGTGGTCTTCAGCACACCTAGGGTCTTAGGGAATAAGACAAAATAGCAAAGGAAGCAGTTCAGAGTATCACTATTGAAAGAGAAATTAAATGATCCAAGTCAGAAGACAAGAGCGTTGACAACATTGACAGCAGAACAGTATAACTGGGGTCACCTCCTTTGTACTGACAGAAAAGAGCAAGTAACAATGACAATGTTAAGAATTGGGCACAGTAACTTAAACTTTTCGTATGGAGGCAATATAGTGACGAAAGGAAGTTGATTATGACTGGACTGAGGAAAGTGGCGTTACAGAAGACTTTAAACCATTAAATACGCAGAAGGTTTTAGTGTGTTGTCTGCTTGAAGATCCTTCACTACTAAAATCCTTAGAGACACCTGCTCAATAGGATTAAAACCCCATCCTCTAACTTCCTCTATCCTTTCTGTTGTCTCCCCCCAAGTAAGATGTATCGGTGGAATCTATAGCAAATCTGCTAGACAAACACCTAAAGTAGATGTGTCCTCCGACAGTTAACGAACAGAATGTGCAGTTTAATAATCCGACTCAAAGATGGAAGGCGCTCACCAACTCGTATCCTTCAGTCAGTCATTAGTGGCAATCAACTCGTTTCTTTTAAACCAAACAACAGAGGCAAAACGTTCAGTTGAAAAGAAAGACATTTTCTCTTTGAAAAGAAAGGAATTTTCTCTTTACCTAAAGAAAGTTTTCTGTCTGATTCAAAAATGACTTTTTCACCACAACGAAAGAAAACATTCTGATGAAGGGTGACATTTGTGTACGAGTCTGCCTCATTTGCTTTATGATACCTTTGGTAAATTAAATTGAAAAGGGCAACTTTCACAGCTCCATGAGATGAAAAACTGCCTTTTTTTCCAAAGTCTGCTCAGAAAACAAACAATTACATTCTTGACTGCCCTTATTTACTCCATGATTGAGCAGTGCATGCAGACAGGAGCCACAGATTAATTAAGTCGGGCCTGAAAACCCTTACTCTTAGTGCGCTGTCACATTGATGGATGGCTGATTAAAGTCAATAAAATGACAAATCAGTATACATGAACAAAGCAGTAAAAACGAGAAGGGGGAAAAGAAATAAAAGAAAAGCCACAAGTGCAGCTTTACTGTTGGCGAGCACAGGAGCTCTTGTGGTTCCATTGGTGCACAGTGAGAAGAAAACCAAGTAATTGGCAACAGAGGAGGCTACGAGTGCCGCACATCAGGCGTTTTGTTTGGCTTGTGCATCTTATGATGAGGTTTCTCATTATGACTGCACACACTCAGGTTGGACGCTACTGAAATATCACGGTTAATTAAAATGATGGGCAGCCGACTTCTACATAATTATTGTTCGGATCGGAGATGTGTTCTGAGTCCATAAATCCGCCCGTTTGATGACGACAGCACCTCTTCTGCGTCTCTCGTCTCCAACTGCCACCGCTGTGAAGAGCATCAAAGACTTCATTTAGCTGCCCAAGCAGAGCAGGACGGATGCCGGGAGAGTGGCGGCTCACCAGGATGTTTTCACTCACATTTATCAGCTGCTTTTCACATTTAGATAGTGAGATTCCTAGCGTGTTTTTATCTGTGCTTTTCCCTCACACAGGCAGACTTACTCGTCACATGCTGGGAAACACACAAAATCCTCAAATCTATCATCTCTGCCTTTGTTGTTTTGTCACACTAGATTAAATTGCATCAGTTCAGCAGTACAGCCACACTTACGTTGAGTACAGCTTCAGTGTTGTCGTCAGTAAAGGTCAATTCTAGTCCCTCGTAAAAATGATGTGGCATCATACACGGTTCCTGCAAAATCATGACGAAAAATGACATGTTTAAATAGCTATTTTTGATTTTTACATCAGTCAATAATGAAAAATCTCTACTTAAATGTTTCATTTTTTTCCTTTTAACTAGGAACAGGCCAAGGGGACAACAGTCCCAACAGAAATGCTCGGGTCAGCCTTCTCTAGCTAGCATGGAACGTCTTCCCAGGGAGATGAGGCGTCCGGATAGATGACTGAATCAGGTGACTTCACAGTCTGCTCCAAACTCAAGTGTGAGCTGAAGGTCAATGCGAAATGAAGCTACGAGGCCAACATCATCTTTAGAAAGTACAGACAGAATCCTAAAGTCATCAAACTTCCTGCAAGCCGACTGTCTGGTAATTCTGTAGATAGAAAATACGAGCAGAACCAAAGATGGCGGCAAAGTAAATAGCTCAGTGGCCTTTTGCTCGGGTGGTTTCCCGCTTATGTGTGGTGAATTCACGAGTTTACTTCTAATGCTTTGTTCTTCATCGCACGGTTGACCAACACTGTAATTAAAGAACCAATCGACTTGTGAGTTTCCTTTGCCAGTTTTTCCATTTTTGGTCTTTTGCTCGGGCTCCACATGGAGACATCAGAGATCTGTTTGGACATCCTGATAATAATGAATTACAATAGTCCAGCTGGAGGGAACAAATGCTGGACTAACCTTTCAGCACCATGTTGGGTCAGTCATTTCCTGATCTTTGCAATGTTTCGCAAAAATGACAAAAAAGAGAAATCTCTAAAAGTCCATCTTGATATGCGAGTTGAAAGCTGGATCTGGGTGAAAAGTTACTCCAAGATTCCTAAAAGGGAGATGAGTGATATAGAGTGATAATGTGATCTGATCTATCTGTGAGAAGTTTAGGACGAAACACAATGACCTCACTTTTGTCTGATTTAAGAAAGAGCCTGGCCACCTTCCGTTGGCAACCTCGAGTCCACGCACGATTTGCCCGATAAAGTCCAAATGATTTGGGTAGTGTGAGTTCAACTGTGCACATCTGCCGCCCTGCACAGCTGGAAGAGGTGTTGTTGTTCCTCTTCTCGACCAAGGACAGCAAATGCTCTATGATCTCGATAACTGTCAATATTAAACTTCTGATGTGGTATAAATGTGGCCAATCAAGAAGTGAGCGGCCTGAGGCACGAGGAAGAAGGCGTAAATAAAAACAAGCGTGTCCACGCTGCCTCCAGGTTTTTCTCCAAAGTCTTTTTGTTAGTTTGGGATCTTTCCGGTCTTGTGTGTCCTCTTCCACTTTGTGTACTTTCTGGTTGTTGCCATGTTTCTTCTGTCTTTTTGGTAAGTTTGCAGTGGAGGAATTTTGAAGGAAAACCCCAACAAAGTCACCTGCGTATGTGCGTGATGTGAGTTCAGGTCAGCTGGGGTCAGTGGAAGGAGGGGATTGATCAGTGTAAACTCCACTGATGTCAAGTCCATGAAGAATTTAATAATCATCAATAATAATGAATGAATAATAATCAAAATATGAACTGAATCCGAAAGATGGATTGCAGGGGAACCCAAACACAAAGATATCTGGGACCAGTAATGCAATGTGTACAGTTATGTGCTGTTGTGCCCCAAAAAATTAGCACCTTGATTTGAAAACCAGTTAAGTTTAAAGGAGTCAAGCAGAGAAGGGAGACGGGGCAAAATGGGCAAGGCAGCATCCTTGGTAGTTGTCTAGTTGCTCACGGTCCAAACAATTGTAACATCAAGGAGAAGGAACATGAAAAACTGAAGAAATACCAGGATCTGAGGTAGCACTTGGACAGGGCATGGGGAGTAAAGACAAGGGTGACCCCCAGGGTCAGGGGTCGTCATGGGTACTGGTAGTTTAGGCTTATGTTGCTGTTATTGGTTGGTTAGTGGATTGTCAACATCAACAAACATGTCTTTAGAAACAGAAACCAGTTTATTGCTGTCTAAGGTTATGAATTCCATCCATCCATCCATCCATCCATCCATCATCCATCCACCCATCCATCCATCCACCCATCCAGCCATCCATCATCCACCCACTCATCCACTCATCCATCCATCCATCCATCCATCCATCCATCCATCCATCCATCCATCTATCTATCCATCATCTAGCCATCCATCCACCCACCCACCCATCCATCCGCCCATCTATCCATCCTTCCATCCACTCATCCATCCATCCATCCGTCCACCACCCATCCATCCATCCATCCACTCATCCATCCACCCACCCATCCATCCATCCATAGATTTGTTCTCCTACTGTCTTTTTGGTGTTTTGCAAATAAAATGTTTCAATATGTTCATAAAATGTTGTAATTAGAGGTGGAGGGAAAGTGATGATCATTATGGTGGCCTCATTTAAAATGTTGCTGCAGTTTGTCTCCACAAGCCGCCTTAATGGACTTTCTAAACAGTGGGAGTTGTTGATTTGCAGGAGGTAAAGTTGATCTAGAAGAGGTCTGATGGGATTTCCTCACTGTGCAGAAGCCATCAGTGCCTCCAAAACATCTAATGATCATTGCTGGATTATAAATCAAATCCAGTGCTAATCAAAATAGTTTTAGTGTCATGTTAGTATTCACTCATGTTCCGGGTGTGTGTTCAGAATCCTCCCTGGTTCCTCCCAGCTGTGCTGCAGGATGATGGCCCCTGCCGCTCCACACTCATTCATATGAATCCAGCAGAACCGCGGTAGTGTGTCACCACGTCTTCAGGCAGGAGCCACGCATGCTTCTGGCTTTGATTAAACTCACTTTGAATTCCTCCGTATAGATTATTTAACTGATCTTGACCATCACCGGAAATGAACAGCAGTTCCTCCTGCGCAATTTTAGGTCAGTATGACCTATTCCTGCGGTTCCTGTCTCAACACTTCGGCCACAACTGGAATCCCTCTGAAACTGGAAGATGAGGCACATAAGGTGAATCCTGAAATAAAGTCAGGGCCCTCTCTCACTTTGAAAAGTTTAAAAGAGGTTGCGGATTCTGTGAAATCACTCTTGGTAGCAGAAAAGAGAGCTGGAGGTGTTAATTTCATGGGTTACGTCTTAAATTGAGCTTTGCAATTTTCTCCTTGAGTAGATTAGAGGAAGGTCTCACTGTCCTCAGGTAAGGCGGCCCTCTCCTCCCTCTGACTCATCACATATTGATTCCTTCCACTGCTGCTTGACCCTACTAACCTCTCCACACTGCTGTGCCCCTACGGCTTTGCAAGCATAACCTGTTTACAGGGAAAGATTTGGGGCACATGGGGAACTGGGAGGGGATCCCTGTGGGAGAAAAGTGTGAAAATCCTGCACCGTTGCCAAACGGGCTCTGCCCCTTGGCCCAGTTGTTGATGACGTACAGCTCGGATCTCACAGCGAGAGCATAATCTTTAACCTCAGGCTGAAATGAATTTCATTACTTACATTTGCCAGAAGAGAGTTTGAGCCACTGACAGAAAAATCTGTGGAAAACAGCAGAAGGAAGGACGTCAACGCGTCTGTGCTATTGTTTCAACAGTCAGTCGGTAATAGCAGCTTTCCCCGATGAGACCTCATCTGGACTCTAAACACTTCGCAGGAGAGAATTCTGGGAATCCAGTCATTTATGGTGCACTAAACTGAACACAAACTTTTGCTGCAAAGTTGCAAAGAGAAAACGAGAAGCTTTGTTTTCTGATCGGCGCCCTCACTGGGCTATAATTCCTAATTAAATTTTCTCATTGAAACCTCATTTTGGAAAGGTAGAGAACGACACTCTGCATTGTAATTGAGTCAGAAATGAGCAGCCGGTGCACTGAGGCGGCCTGCCTTTTAAAGAATAATGGCATCATTTGTTTTCTGTCCATTAACAAGCAACACGCTTTTATTAATTCCTCAATGTGGTTTTCTGCATCTTCCTAATTAATTCCATTTTGTTTTTCCCGCTAAGGAAGCTTGTGCGGATTAATGATGTGGAACAAAAATGTTGTTGCGACGCTGATGTGCTTCATCCACATGGGGTGAAATTTCTACCATTAGATACAAACTCCTGATGACTGCAGCTTTTGGCAATATTCTTCATCTGAAGTTTCCTTTTCTATGTGATAGATTGCAGCTGTAACTAATCAATATTAATGTAAAAAAGGAAATTATCTGACCACATTTGTTAATTAACATTAGTTCAAACCATTTGGTTGCTAACATGCTCACGTGGAGTTGGTCTGCTGTTGCTCCGGCTCCTGTTGTGAGACGGTATTTTTCAGGATATATTAGAATGAAGGTATATCCTTAATTAAAACTAACAAACCACAGTCCTGATGTCCACGTAGAGTTTCATTCATCGAGGTGAAGGTTATTTAAAGCTTATCTCAGTGAGCAGCTGGATTTGGTCCAGTTCACTTCTCACAGCATTAACGAAGCCTTGTCGTCAGTTGCCCTCTGAGATGAGCTTTGGGCGATCCTTATGTTTTAAAACAGGAAGTAACGGTCAGAAAATAACGAACTTGGAATCTTCCGTTTCACGTGTGAAACTCTTAACTTCACTCTCACATTAGTTCGGTTTCGATGCCTCCATAGTCACATACGGAGCACAGACCTGCATAGAGACAAACAATGGAGGACATTGATGGGCTGTTATTGGCTGCTTGTCACAGCAAGGACAAGAAATTTGGTCCAGAATAGACCGAAGGCAGCCTGGCTGTTTAAAAATGGTGGGCAGCTGATACCATCAGTGGAAACGTTTCCTGTGTGTGTGTGTGTGTGTGTGGTGTGTGTGTGTGTGTGTGTGTGTGTGTGTGTGTGTGTGTGTGTGTGCTGACAGAAAGGCTTAGTGATTGCGATGGTTCCTCGGGGATTTTCTGTATTTGCATTTTCAAAGGTCTGAAAGAAGCACATGAGAACCTTCGTGGTCTCCTCGTCGCTGCTCCTCCTGAAGCGTCTGCTCACCTTATACTTATGTATCATTTATGCTGCTTAATTCACTCTCACTCATTTAAAAAAAAAATGTTGCAGGGATTTAAATTCTAGTAATGGAGTTCTTAATCTGCAGCCACTAAAAACAGAAATAATGAGGTATTTCCCAAAAATAATGGCCAGCTCGCTGTGAGTCAGGCTAGTAACAACTATAATTGATGTGTAATTGAGCTAATGCTCGCATCTTGGAAGCATCTTTAGTTAAACATCCAAACCAAGCTTCTTTTTCCCAATGTTATGCATCTGGTTTTGCTTAGATCAACCATTTGATAGGTACAAGGTGAACCAGGAAGTGAAGAAAAAGAAAAGAGTTCTGGATTAAAAAGGACAAATTGTCATATTTCTCTATTGATAAATCAACATGTGGTGTGTAGCAGTGGCCTGAAGATATCAGGACTCACTTTCACTGACCATAAAGGAGCTAAATGTGGAGATGGTCATGTTCAGAACTTTAGGATTCAGAAGCAAGTAGGAGTTTAATACCTACTGTCCAGCCCTTTCTACATTGTCTTCATCATGATGATGATGATGATGATGTTAATCATCATCATTGTCATCACCAACATTGTCCCAGTTTTAGGTCACTGACTTGTCTGGTATAAAACATCAATGCGAATATTTTCCTCTAGCTGCTCTGCATATTTACCACCTTTGGCCCTATTTCTGTTTGATGTTTAATATTTAGATAGACTTCAAAAAAATGAAAAATGCATGGTCCCGAAGGACTTTCATGTCGCCAGCAAAGCTGTGCAAGAGAGCATGAAAAGGCCCTGGTGCAGAGAACACAGGCATCAATGGCAATTAATGCAAGTGGTGTCTCAGACAAGGAGGCTAATGAGTTTTAATATACATGCAGGTGAGGGAGAGGCGAGCTGCTGAAGCCCTTAATGAACCCATGACAGCCTAATTAGCCACAATTTACAATTCCAGGACTCTAATCAGATGCAGTAAAATGCTGCCACACATATTCGTATGAATGAGTCGTTTAAAATGCTCCAATCTGCTGCCTTGATTGATAATTGCCCATTATAGATAATTGTCTCTCTCTCGCTCTCTCTCTCTCTCTGATGTTTTAGCATTCCGAGCTACATATTTTTGTGGTGCTTCATGTATTTGACACCAATTGTATACGTCTACGAACGGATTGCGAGTTTGGCTCTACAGATCTGTTGTCAGTCACATAGTTCTTTTACAGGCAGAAATTTGAGGTTTTCTTTATGTTGACCAGAAGATTGTGTGTCTGATAGTTCAGTTATCTTGAGCTACATTTAATGTGCGACGATTCTGGGATGGCTTCTGTCTTTAATGGACCTATCCAGAACGAGACATTACGCCCTTTGAATTTTTATTCAAGAATGAGAGCCATCCATAAGAAAACAAAAATTAGAAGAGGCTTTTTTTTCATAATCGAATTTGAGAAAAAAAAGTCGAAAAAGTAAATTTTTGAGGGTTTTTTTCTCGCATGGGTGGCTGGAATACGCTTCCATAACTTGGCTCGCTATATACAATCCACGTGCGGGGTGGGCGTGGCCGCTCTTTCAGGCAATCATGATCATTGTTCTGAGACAGACGCACGGATGATGCGCGTATCTCTCGCCCAGCACAGCAGGACTGGCAGGACGTCAGGTCGTGGGTTCACCAACAATCCAGCGGACAGTTGCTGCAGGCCCATTACAGCAGCACTTTCATGGAATGAGCAAATTATTGTAGAGTTGGAATTTTGGGGGATTATTTACATCGTACTCTGCTTGTGTTTGGCACACGGCTGGTCGAACAGGTGGCATTATGTGGGGGGGGGGCAAGATGTTCTGCCACTCAGCTGCCTCCATTAATTCAGTGGCAACACAAGACATGTCTTCATGCTGGTCCTTAAAGTGGGTGTCAATGACATTAAAAACCAATGATCAGAGGAGCTCAAGGAAGATTATTTTTGGGCCACTGCATTCAGAATGCTATAGCAACGTCAAATTCACTCGACTCCATTAATTTCCCATCTGGTCGAGGGACTACTGTACGGAGAAGGGTATCCCTTCTGTGGACAATTTCAGAGCACAATTATTTGGTCTTCGTCCAAATGCACGAGGCTCCCAACCTCCTCGCATTAAATATTGCTGACCGTCCATTTCTGTGGTCGCTGACTCACTATATCATGTGACTGTACCAATTTTGGCCCCAGAATCACTCTGACCAAACAGGCAGCGGGTCAGTGGGGGTCAGAGGTCAGCACGGCTGTGAAGTCGGCAATACCTGTAGATGGATACAAAGCGAGGAGAGAGGCACAGTTAGTTCTCAGGTGTTTCTCCAATCATCTTTCAGAAAGATCTCAAGTCATCACCGTGGATTGAGTTCGGTCTTACTTAGGTTGATCCCAAAAGGGGGTTCCACAAGGCTCCATTCTCGGCCCTCTTTTATTATCTCTGTATATTGATAATGTTATTCTTCCCTGTACAGTTTACAGCCACTCTTAATGCAGCTGCTAACAACCTACGATCCGCCTTTATTTTATTTAGACTTTTCATAATTTCAACCGTCCTTTTTGATCTGGTACCAAACTCAGTTAAACCCAGGTGTATGCTATTCACAAGGCCCCACAAAAATGACTCCTTGTTATTTATCCTCTCATTGCATCGTGAACTAAGTGAAACCATCGAGTATTACAAATACTTAGGATCTGGCTGGATTCCATTTGCATCGACTCACTATGAGATTTCGCGCCAGAATTCATTTGTTGTACCGAAATAAGAATTGTTTCTCCTCACATTGCAAAAAGATTATTGCGCAATCCTCTGTAATGTGTTCATGCATATGAATAACACATCGTCAATACTGAAACCTCAAGATGCAATTTGTCATAGCATCCAACTTTTTACCACCGTAGCCTCATTTTCTTCTCACCACTGAACTTAATAAAGTTGTGGGGCCCTTTCTTGCCACCTGCATAGAATAGTACTGGTTTTATTTATCTATGAAGGAGCCTCTTGGGAAGCTTCCATCATATTTTTCCTCACTTTTAAATTGCTGCTTCACCGGATTTCAGGCACATTCACAGTCTCGTATCAGTCTGAATATCCCTCTTGTGAACATGTCGTGGACCAAGCATTCAGCCTTGTTCTTGCTAGTCTTAATCTGCTTCTCTACTATATCTTGCACTTTTATCTTTCTATACTCGTGTATTGCATTGATGTATTGGATCTGTTTATGATCTGTGTTCAACTGCGGAGCATCCTTGAAAAAGAGTGCTAGCTCTCAATAGACCTGCCGGTTCAAATAAAGTCTAAATGAAACGTGTGCCAGCAGAGCGTGCCCTGGCATTATTTGGCCAAATGTCACGTATTCACCTGAAATCCTGTAGCCTGACACAGATTAATCGTCCTCATTTCCTTCTGTGGGGTTCACATCTTTTGAAGTATTTCTTGCTTTTCTGTTATTGTTGTGCTTTGTAAATTCCACTTGGTGAGTGAATCCATTAACTTCCAACAGCTACCCTGATTCCAAGCCTCATGATCAATCAAAGGTCTCCAGACAAAATGGGTTTTTATCTGACACCTTGAAAGAAAGAGTCTGTGTGTGTGTGTGTGTGTGTGTGTGTGTGTGTGTGTGTGTGTTGGGGTGGGTGGGGGATGGGCTGCAGTCTGAGCTGAATTTTAATGGGTGTCTGTTACAACAATGAAAACCCACATTTGTAAACAAAGGAGCAGAATTAAGGCTTGGAATATTCATCCTTTTCCACAGGTACTTCTCCAGCCTTCAAATATTTATTGAGAACATCATTTTTTATTTTTTTTTATCATTGACCTGCATTAAATCCATCTGAGGGATTAAAGGCAGCTATTAAATCCAAATCCACTGGTGTTTACTGGAGGATGATATGAAACTTCAGCTGGAGTTTGGGCTTTAGCACTTTCATTTTGATCTTGATGGTATTTTTTGATCCTTCAAATAAAGCCACAAAAGCCCCCCACCTGCTCACAGCTAAATTAATCTGAAGTTTTCTTCTTATTTTGGGAATTTGGTATTGTGATTTTATACAACTTTAAGCATCTTTGTTTGCACCCTGTTATGCAGGCTGGATTTCCAGGGGTCACTTTTGACCAAATGAACGTCTCTCATCTCTTTTCTTAACCACTTTATTCCTCTCCGGGTCACAGGGAGGGTCCACGTGAAGACAGGTCCACCCATGGGTGGGTCGCCAGTTCATCGCAGGGCCTATATTTGTTCTGCCTCTGCTCTTTAAATTCTATGACTCCAGGATCCACCCAGCCATAACTGTCATTGTCACAGATGATTCTGTTGTCCTGTCCCTGCTGTCCCCTGTCCCTGTACACAGCATCACAGCTCAGCCCTACAGGACTTTGTGGAGTGGCGTAGAAGACAACAAGAACAACTTTTGACCGTCTGCTCAAGATGCCGTCTAACACCGAGGAAATCCTCAGAAGGGGCCATCGATGGCAGTATCTCCTCAATAACTCAAAATCTTTTCCATTCAACAACTGAGGAAGCCATCTTTGTCTCCAGGGCTGTCCAGCAACTTAATTCATGTCCCAGAAGCACTTATCAAACTTTACTGAGGGGTATTTTTGTTGTATTTGTGTGTTTATCTGTTTCATTGATGTGTCTGACATGTGCTACCTTTATTGCTTCTTTCATACTTGAATAAACTGTGTTTGAATTGAACTGAATTGATTTGAATAAACGTTCCTGTTGGATATTTGAAGTCCAAAACAAAAGTCACGACTGTGCTGGTTTATGCTGCGCTTTCACTGCTGGTGTCGGCTCTACTCGACACTACTTAACTGGACACCAGGGCAAACTACACACACGTGCTCTTTCTGTTAAAATAAATCCACACAGGGTCCCCATTGCTGCTAGCATGTAAACAACTCATTCATTTCTGATGATAAAAGAGCCGAGAGTACAAAATAAACATTCATCAGTCTTAACGGAAATCATGACACAGGTGCAATGTGCAAAATCCAAACTGGAGCAAGAAAATACAATTTTAGCATGCACACAGGATGTAAATGTAACATACAAACACAACCTTTTAAGCAAAAGTAGGTTTGACAGTAATAAAACAATCCAAAATGCAAGCGGAGGACGCGGTTGACGCCGGTGGCTAATTAGCCAGCTCATTAGCTGCATACTGGAAACAAGGAAACGTTCTAAATATATTCAGTTGTTCCACCTGAGCTCAACATTAATATAATAAGTAATGTAAAAATGCTGAAAGTCACAGAAATCTCTGACCCTCAGTCTCGTTTCCAGCAACTTCATGGCCAAGTTGAGGCAACCCCCGCCAGTGCTGTAAATAGCATCGATTTGATTAAACTTTGGTAGTTTAAAAAAAACAAAAAAAAACAGAAGAAAACTTACAGTCCTTCCCGTTTTTTCTACTTTGATACTTTCCTACTTTGGTTTGAGTTCTTTTAGCTTTTCACATTCGTGTCCACTGGTAGCTCTGGGCCCCCTCTGGAGGGCCACACAGCTAAAGATCGGTACCTCATCATTGGACTGGGTCTCTCCTCAAATGTAGCCTCTGTTATTAAATGAACATTTACGAAGAGCTCACTGCCACTGATGTTTGAAAGGAGCGACTCTCATGACACACCTTTGACATCAGAACCAAGCCCAGTCAGAGCTTTTCAGTGTTTGGAAGGTTTCTAAGCCAACTTCTAGCATCTGAAAGAAATGGCTGCATTTTTGGAACCCTGACATAGCAGGAATCATAAAACACCCCAGGTACCAGGTACCACCAGGCACCAGGTACACCAGGTACCAGGTACCACCAGTACCACAGGTACCAGGTACCCAGGTACCACCAGGTACCAGTTACCACCAGGTACCACCAGGCACAGGTACCGCCCAGTACCAGTACCAGTTACCACAGGTACCAGGCACCAGGTACCACCAGGTACCACTAGGTACCTTTTATCTACCTCCACCTTTATGTGAAAATGTGACATGAGAGTGTGTGGCATAAGAAAGGAATCAAAGCAGGAACATAATATCCCCAGTGTGTGGAGAGGGGGTGGTGGGGGGGCACCTACAGAAGGAAAAGCAGGAACTGGTCACTGAACTTAAAAAAACTGATTGAAGACAGGATCGATATTTTAACGCTTGAGCTGGCGGAACAATCTGACAACTGGGGAACAGGAGACATTGGCTCAGACAGCCCCCCCCCCGCAGGTGTGGCTGCTACCGACCAGAGCCAGGACGTGGACAGGAAAACAACTGAAGCAGAACAATTTGATCTGATTAGATTTTTAATGTGATGTGCAACTATGAAATAATCGCTTAAATCGTTTTCATGGTATTTTTCTGGAAGAGCGTGAAATCAGCCTAATGTGATGTTGATAAGTGTGGTGATTTATCCTGATTTGGTTGATGAAGTATCTCAGTGTTGACGCTGACTGATTATGGAAATCAACGCTAATTTGTTTTTGAACGCGGGCCACTCCCCCCCACAACCACTCCATGAAGGGCAGAGGGACGCACCCACCGTAGCTCATGATGTCACACTTGTAATGCAATTACAATCCCATCTGTCTCTCATTGTATGACAAGCACAAAATGTCTACTTATGGTGTTCATTGAAATTGCAATTAGTTCGGCTCAATTTATTGTCCTTCCGTCTTGCGGACGTGTGCTGCTCTAGGGAACACGGGTGCAGAGCGGTGGGAACCTGGAGGCTTTCTTTGCTAACTGAAATCTGCATTTCCCACCATGTAACATCTTTCGGCTTACCAATATCGTTTGTTGGCGAGCCACAAACGGTGGTCATGTCATGTGATCATCATTCCTGTTCGCCTTCTTCAATGATTCAGCATTTTCGAGTGGATGATCCAACTTAATTCATGCATTATTGCATGTTTTTTTTGGCCACAATAACTACATTTTCCAGTATAAATAAACACAAATTATTCAATTACAAGTTTTCCCCTGAATATGAAGTCCAGTAATGACGAGGGTGTAAGGGTTGTTGCTAGAGGACATGTATATGTATATTAGTAAAGCAGACCCAAGACATGAGGACATGAAGGTGAAAATGTGGAAGAGAGAACAAACTTATAAAACCTGACACTGCAGCACTTGAACCGGAGGAACCTTGTCTGCGTGTTCTCACACTTAATATTTTATCATCAAAATAGTTCTCCAGCCTAAAAGGGCCGACTCACCGGCGTGAGCAAACGGCTTCAATATTTCAGAATGGAGAGCGGAATAATTCCACTTCCTCGGTTCTGCGAGGGAGCGACCTCATTGATCTCCGTCTCACAGGCGGCGGCGTCGTCTTCAAAGCCCTTTGGTGCAGAGTGGTCTTCGATCTGCGGCCGGTTTATCAGGTCTGAGCGAGGCGGCTCCACACCAGCAGTCACAACACACAGCACGCTCATTAATTATGTGCTCCAGTGGTGGCGCAGGACGTGATGTGGCGTGAAGGGTCAGAAACCGCAGCAGTCGCCATGAACAGACCTCCTGCTGTGATCTAATCAGCCAGGATCCCTGCAGACATCTGAGAGAACATGAGCCTGTGGGGCAGCGGTTATTCAGACAACTCTGCGTAATTATCCAGATTTTACTTATTTTCTTTTGTCACATGACTTGAGCCAGTTAAACACCCCCCCCCCCCCCCCCCCCGGTGGAACAGAGGTGTCTTTCTGTGCCCCTATGATCGTTTTATTCCTCTTTCATTCCTCTGTGGGAGGTCTCTGGATGTGGGTGAGGAGGACAGACCAGTGGGAAACCAGAGGTCTCCAGAGTCATTCATCCAGTTACCTGTGATCATAAAGCCGAGTTTACACAAGCAGCTCCCTCCCTACGGCTGCTGGGCGTTGAGGATCAGAGCAGCAGCTGAACAGAACCAGGGGTTCTGGTGGGTTCAGTTTGCATGGGGGCCAAAGTCTGGTGTGTGGTGCCGAAACCTTCTCCCTTTTCAAGAGGCACAACTGGCAGATTCTACGCTGCCGTTTCACTGGCTCTTGTTTTGGATTCTGCGGAGCTCCAGCTTGACCTGGCCTGGCCGCTGCAGAAGAACCTGGGTCGGCACGATGCTGGGTTCAAACAGGTGACCCCACGTGTGAAAACGCAGGTGTTCACCTGCTAATCCAGATGTGAACATAGTAAAAGATGAAGGGATGAAAATCGGTCTGAATGATTCATTTTCATCCACTCATTTCCTGCTTCGTCCTCTGTGGTCATGTTCAGTTTTACAGGCCAGGTCTTCAGCCCAGTGGGAGATGACCCCCGCTGTTTGGGCAGCTTCATGTGTGGTTGGAGATCTTGACAACATTTCCTTCCTCTTATCTTCTGTACACATTCATGATCACAGCTCCCCTCTCCACAGCGTCCAACCTGTTTCACGTCATTTTTAGTGGGCTGAGAAACACCGAGAATATTTCAGTTGGATGTTAATAAAGGTGAACACTGAAGGAACATTTTTATTAGTGTCACTGGGCACGATCATAGAGCATCATCATGGAAGATCATAGAGCATCATCATCACACCTGTGCTCCCTCTGCTGCTTGGCTGTGTTTAGGAAAATCTGTCTCCAAAGATTCTGAAGAGATCTAATAAAGAGTTGGGACTTTTATTTGGAAAGCTGCCAGCTTCTGCTCACCAGTGAAAACCAGGTTCTTGCTCTGGCAGTTTCAGGAATGTTTGGGGACTACACCAGTCCACAAATCAGCCTTCAGGTGGATCCCAGTGAGGGCTGCAGTCCAGCAGGGGTTTCTGTCCTCCTGCTCTGGAGACGTCCTGTCCAGAGTTCCACATCCAAGACAGGAACCATATTCTTGGAACTCAGGAGAACTCTGCTCTCCCACCCTCTGGTCTGCAACTCCAGATGGTAAAAGTCACTTTTTGGCAGATTTTTGAGGAAACATTATTCCCGTTTTCCCATTCTTCCAAAGGATGTCAAAGTATACACCATTAGATTGATTATTTAAAAGTTTCATGTGTGGAAAATAACTTTTTGAGGGTATTTGAAAAAGGTTCTTCAGAACTGTTTTTCTCACAGCAGCGTAATTGAGTGAATGTACTTGGTTTCATTTTTCACGCTGCTCGTAGAGTCGGAATTCTGCGTCAAGTCGACCGTAAAAACACTTGAATTTTGCACTTGAGGAATTCAGGGATGATTGTGAGCTAATCCAGCAGCTACAACAGTTATTGAACAAAAATGACTGAAACATTGTTCAGGCCGCCACCATTTTAGTGTTCAATGTGTTTGTTTTTCTCTGGGTTCTGACACACTTCACTGTCCCTCTAGTCTTCTTCTTCTGCTTTTCATCATCCTCATGCCAAATGTGTTCATTTCCTCTATATGTAAATTGTTTTTGTCTGACACCCAAACTGGTGAAACACTAGTGAGTTAATGAACCTTTTGTAATTATGGTTGCTATAGCAACAGCTGTACCTGGTCCTGGGTGATATTATGTGCAGACGAGCAGACGCTGGCGACCAAAGCCGATTAAAAGCGTCTCAGACGGGAGCGACGCATTGTTAGCCTCATAAAAAAGACGCAGTAATGGCGTTAAAACCCAGGAAACGCTGTGGTGTTTTCACAGGACCTTCTGCACAGCTGCAGTTGTCACACGAAATCCTCGATGATCTAATTTAACCCCTGAAAACACAAAGATGAGGAACAACAACCCGTTAACCTACATTCTGATGAAGATGATATCGCCAATGATGCACTTTAAAAGAGTTGAAATACCTCCGTTGGTCTTCAGCCCATCAGTAAGGCAGGAAGTCTTGTCTGGGGGTGCATCTGCCTTCCTCCTGCCTCCATCTTGTCTGTGTCTCCCTGTGTGTTTGTCTTCCTCCAGCAGTCAGCTGGTCTCCCCGTCACTTTACCTGCATCATCCTGTTACCACACTCATCATCTGCCGTTAAAAAGCTGCTCTCTTCCACACGTTCTCCTTCAGCTCGCTGAGGAACCTTCAGGTATCGGCTCACCTGGGCTCTCCCTCTTCCTCTCTGTTTGCAGCCTGAACCAGGTGAACCTGCTCACCTGGTTCAGGCTGCTCATCCTGTGCTCCTGCTCCCTTTTGGACCTGCGCTTTGCTTACTTCTGTTGCCATAAAGTCATTTTTCATTCAATAAAGTCCTCACAGAACTCGATTCCCTTTCCCGTGACTGAACATTGGGATTCAGTCAGTGGCTGCTCATCACAAGCTTAACAAAGTGTGATTTGAAAGGTTTAGGGTATGTATACGTTGGAAGTCTTTATTTCCGACCCCTTTTTACCAGAAAAATGGATCATCTTCAATCACTGCAGGAGTAGAATCTCCGACGTGGTGCAGCGGGAACCATTTCTCATCGTTTCATTTGCACTAATGGTTATGTCATGAATTTCGATTAGCGGCGCCCATGTGAACATTATCAAAACTCCATAAGGAAGCGAGCCGTTCATCCTGAGAGCAGTGACATAAACTGAAGGAGAGCTTCTTGATTGATTACACCATATTCCCTATTACTGCTGATGCCTTCTCACATGTTGTGACTTGGTTTTAAAAGAGTGGGAAAGTGTTAACTTTGGAAATTTTCCCTCTTTTTTTGACTAAAATGTCTTCGAAGCCTTTTTAATCTCACATGCTGGCCGGAGTGAAAGGCGTGCAGGTGTCACGCGTAGACTCACTCTGACGCTAATTTAAGATGACGGGGCTAAGTACAGTGCTCCGCGGGCTGACACTGGTGACTCCGGTGGAATTCTTCACCGTTCCTGCTGACAGGTTTGATTATGCCGGCTAAGAACTTGTCACAATTCCATTATTGTCCATGACTGACAGTCGAGATTCAGGGTTGAACTAATCACTAGATTTGCTGTGTGTTATGTGCTGATCGTACCACAGTGTGTTTCATTAAATTGTGTAAATGTGTGTGTTGTATGCATGTGAATGTATGTGTATATATGTAAAACTGTGGCTTGACCTGCTGGGCTCTCCTATACTACACTTGCACGCCTCCACCTTCCTTCAGTCCCTTTACCCTTAAAATGGATCAATACATTTATGTCACACTAAAGCTCATATTACTGCTGGAGCCGGTCTTCCTGTTCTGATCCTGGATACAGACCATCAAGACCTGAGGGTCCAGTGGCCCAGAGCTCCATAGGAGGACTTCTGAAGATGCACCTGGGCCCCTGGAGCTTTTTTCTATCACCATCTATACCTTCATCTATGAGAGACTATACACTAACTCCTATGTCTCTAACTATGTTGAACGTATACTGTCGCTAGTACTGATGTTAATATTGATGTTCTCTGCACATGTGGCGTCCACTGCACATCTGTCTGTCCCATTGAGGCAGATTCCCCATCTGTGGCTCTCCTTCAGATTTCTTCTCTATCACTAAAATGTTCTTCCTGACCCAGTTTGAGTGTCTAATGTCAGGAGGAAGGGTCAAAACTGCAGATTATAAAGCTGCTTCTGACACGAATCAGGCCCATGTGGTCAATCTGCTGCTAAGAAACTATGACTGAGGTTTGGCCCAGAAGAACGCGGAGCTGCTGTGGCAGCATAGAAAAGAACCAGAGCTCCTGTGGTTGTCTTGTGATCCACCAACGCGTTCATTTGTCACTAAAGGCTCCACATCAGCTGTCTAGCACCGTGCTACCGTGGGACACGGATCAGAACCTCGGTGCATCATTGTGAGCTACATCGAGTCTCTGCATACTCATTTTCTGGTACAATGGAGTGATTTATGATCCGAACGCTTTCCAGGATCAGATCACATAGAAATCCTCCGTATCTGCATATTGGCCTCAAACATATCTTACAAAGCTGTCGATGGACGTCTTTGTCATCTGACCAATCATCAGAAATGACAGAACTCCATCTCTTTGCACACATCAGGGGGGCTGTCAGACAGAAAAAGCTCGGGAAATTTGCTTTCCTGCTCCCACGGCTTCTGACTATGGTTTGATTGCCTTCTTACCATGATATTTGATTTCATTATCGATGCCATGATAGTGTAGAAACAACTATTTGTCTGCCAGAGACGATAACAGACTCTACAATAGGTGACAGGTAAGCTAATAGCCATAAAGAACCTCAGATCCCAATGATGTACACGAAAATAAGCCTTACTTTAAGTATGTCTTTAACAAACAATTGATGAAATTAATTTTTAACCCAAGTTAAGGCTAATCTGTTTTCCCCAGCATGCTCTGGAATAACGAGAGTCATAAAGATACAGCCGTCGCCTAAGCTGTGCTTTCTTCAAGGTGTCAGCTGCAGACATGTAATGACTCTTTTAATGGACCTGAGATAAGTGCTTTGAACTCGCGGAGTGTAATCACCTTAGACATTTCCCTCTAAGACATTTCACTTTGTGCAGCGTTCTCATTACTTCAGAATTTATGTCCTCACTAAACTCAGCAAAGATTTGGAACACTGAAAATCAGACCACTAAAAATATAGTTTGTGTGGCTGTAACACAATTCTACATTTTCAGAAACAATAATTCTCAATGGTCACATCATGGTGCACACGAGGCGTCAGATATATTTGTATGGAGAGGGTTTGTGTTACACCTGTCTCTGATAGAGCTCATAGTCTCTCTGCATCTACTGGTTTCTTCAGCCAGTAGATGTGAACCATGTCAGGAGCTGTTGCTGTCTGGCTTTTCATTCTCGAGACCTTTGTTCTGAGGGGTTCTGGTCGGTTTTTCCCATTTGTGCTTCCAGTAGTGCTCAGTCTCCAGCCTTGACGGGTCAGCTTTTATTGTGTTACCCTGCGAGTATACTCTAGATGGTTCTGTGGAGAACGTTCTGTTTATCCTCCTGGCGTCTGCCTCCCGTGTGTGCAGACTTGTCTTTGTCTAAGCCTTCAGCATGGTTTAGACCAAGAACCTTGAGGGGTCACCAGGCTCCCCAATAAACTTGTGACCTTCATTATGACATCTTTTCTGCTTCCCAATGCCCATGTGACACCATCCGATTGAGCAATCTGGATGAGGACTTCCTGTTTAACAGCCTCCTGTGACGGCGTCTCAAAGACCACATGTTAATCTCCATTGTTTCAGCAGTGAAAGAACTCAGTGAAAAGTGAGCACCATCATTCTTGTGTGGTACAGGCTGTTTTCAGGATCCTGAATGAGACCAAAGTCCCCCCCACTCACAAAGTTTGAAAAGACTCTCACACTCACATCACTGCACGGTGGTGGTACATCCAGGCCATAAGATGGTGCATGGAGTTGTAGTGGAGAAGGATTCATCTTACCTGGAAGAACAAATCCTGCTTTGGTGAAGCTAATACCCGCAATACCTATGTCTCTTTATTTTTACCACAGGTTGGCAAAGGTTCTTTAAATTGTGTGTTCTTTTTAGGAGTGTTACGTGCGCCGCATAAGAGCTAATAAGAACCGGAATGACCAAAATTAATGTTTATTTGCACTGGACAAATTCTGGATTAGTCACAACAATTCAATATAGGAATATCTGGAGGGCAAAAGAAGATACAGAAACAGAATGAGATCCACCGGGCCAACGGCACAGTGGGCCGTCGGGCCCGGAGAGACCTCACAAACCAAGTGATACGACAAAAACGGACACCTTCAGATTGCCAATTAAACGTTGTAGCATGAGAGTCACCACAGCTGTTGCGTCCGCCGCTGCCATCTGGAGAACAGAGAGGGAGAAAGAGACGCCTCCTCCCCTCCCCTTTTATGCTACAGGTGCCACTCAGGTAACCTGCTGCACACCTGAGGGCAAAAAGACACGCAAAAGGTCTCGTGTGTACAGTAACAAGAGTTAAACGTGTAACTCATCATATATTTTTGCACATGCAGGTCACACCAGTTAGCTTGTATGCTAACTAGGGAATGTGACACAATAGCGTGTGAGAGAAAAGTTTATTTCAAGTAACAGGAAAGACCCAACGAAGGCATTAAATGTAATCTGCACTTTATTTTTTAATCAATTCTATATTTAATTTCCTTGTGGCTTTCTGTAGCTATAGCATATGTGTGGCTCGTGACAAATTGGGAAACGCTATTGTGAAATAATGGTAAAGCTATTGATTACGTGACCGTATTGTAAACTAAGTTGCTATTTTGGTTAGACATTACACAGTAAAAACAAATTCATTCATTACTCTTTATAAAAACATAAATGTGTAAACAAGCGACAATGTTATTTTTGTTGACTAGTGCATCCAGTTGTTGTGCTAGTTGCTCGGAAAGGATGATGAACATATTAATAAGTTGTTGTTTTGTTAGCTCCATGCTGCCTTAGATGGTCATATGAGCAACACGTGTGTCTTTATTTTATCCATCACGTCAGGAAGGCCACAGTAGTCTTGTGAGTTTGGAGCGGCCCTGACACGCCGAACCCTAACATTGCTCAACGGGAGATGGTTGTGATACTCTTGCTGAAGGAGTAGTAGAATGTGATGGAGCTTCAGCCAGTTGAGCGTTCTAGGGGTGTCCAAATCCAGCCCTCAAGGGCCACATCCCAGCTAGGATGTAGACAACGCGTTCATTAGCAACTCGTTCACTAGCACCATTACAAATGCTGTCACAGTTAATGCATTTGACTTTTATTGTGCAAATGAGAGAATTAGATCCTCCTAATATATTCTCCATCCACCAGAAAAACAAGAGCTGAATGAGGCCTTCAGAGAGCTTTTCTAAATCTGAAGAGATCCTTGATCTTGGACTCCGCACAAGGAGATCAGAAATCAGGCACGGAACAGTTTTGATGCTACCGTGTGGTGTCCTCTGATAATCCCAGCGTAGGACTCAAGATATCAAGATTCTGTCGCGCCTGATCCAACCACGACAAGAAGAAGCAGAGCAACAACCGGAAAACAGGCAAACTGGAAGAGGACATACGAGCAGAGGGAGCGATGGTGGTCTTGTTTTTATTTACGTCGGCTTTGCTCATATATGAAGATTTTGGCGGTGATATCGACCAAGTCTTTGCTCCACATGAGGCAGCAGCACTTTAACGTGTTTGGACAAATAAGTGGTTGACAAACATCTTTTTACATTCCATATGACACATACAATAAAGATTTACAATGACAGTTATTAAAGTTTCCTGGTCTGGTTCATGTCCACACAAAGTCCGAATGTTCTGAACTGATGTTCAAAGCTTGAGGAGGCTCCATCTCCTGACAGCTGTACCCAATGGGGGCAACTTCCAGCTGCCTTCTTGCACCTCGGGACAGGAGGCTGCAGCTGATCTAACACCTCCAACCCAACACTTGCACCGGAGCAACGTCCTGCTAACAGTGACAGTGAAGCAGCAGAATCAGATCTTCAACGGTGCCGTGCAGGAGCTGTGGAAGGGAACCAACTGGCCCAGTGAAGTTTCTACAGAATACGTATGAACCAGCCAAGACAAAGGCTCAATATTTCTATTTATGAGCCGAAATTGACCAGATTATCCCTGTTTCAATAAAGATTGACGTTGTTGTGCCAAATGTTTCTGAAGGAACCGTTCATACTGGTGTCACTGGTGAGGGGGGGGGGGGGGGGGGGGGGGGGGTTAAACAGATAAACCTGAAGAAGGGGCGTGTTCCATTAACGTCAGCTGTTTTATCAGATGTCGCCAAGGGCAACACTCTTTCGCACAATTACTATTAATTAGTTTTTCATCATGTTATTGAACTTTAGAAACGGGCAACAAACAACCATTGAAAGGTTCCTGCTGCTGAGTTGAACGAGTCCTCTGGGAAATGTTTGACATTAAATTTGAGGCTAACCTTTATCAGAGTGGCTTTTTAGTTTTACTGGTGGAGCACTAATAGAATTTAGCAGTGACAGCTGGTTATAAGTGCAATCAATGTAGTAATAACCTTTTTTCATGAATTCATTCCCCCATGAGGTCTTCTTGTGCTTTACATGTGTGAAAAGACTCAAACATGATGGCAGGAACAAGATGAGGAGGGAATAATGGGGGAAAGACACACGTTGCCTTTGATGAGAGCAGCAAATATCACAACAACAAAGCAATGTGTGAAAAAAGGGAGGAGCACTTTTCCTAAAAACGATGCCACATTTTGAAGTCCGTGATAATTTCACAATCGTTGCGTCACTGCCATTTAAGAAATGTTTCCTGTCGTGTCCAATTATCTGTTGGACTTGGCGCAAAATGCCTCAGGCATTTCACAACGTGAAGGGAAGCAGGAAAAAAAAGCACCCCGTGTGGATTTTGCCCCTTTGAGAATGCCATGGGAATACTCACACGCTCATCTCCTGAGAGCAGGAACGTCGCTGCTGCAGTCCGGCTTCTTCCTAAAATCACCAACCCAACAGCATTCACGTCTAGACGTCACCGATCCATCGGAATAATTCTCTATGCGAATTTATACTCGCTTATTTGCATCTTATTTTTCTGGAATCATATTTGAATCGCTGATGGAGGCAAGACCCGACTTTTCCAAGTTGTTGTAACCCTTGTAGGGAGATACCAGCAACTTCCAGCGGGGAACAGGAAGTGACCAGTGTTTTATGATGATTCAGAAGTGATTAATGAAAATGTAATATTTCATAGCAATTACAAAGATTAATGCTGGAGGACTTTTGGCTGTTAGCCTGAACTGCTGAAGGCAAGAGGTGGCAACAAAGCTGAGAAGTAAATTGCATTAGCAACTTAAGGAGAAGTGTATTAAAATGCAAATGTACAGCTGTTAATAGTTCTTCAAAAACCAATAATCCCCCACAGTCAGTCATGTGTCAAAATGGTTAATGGAAAAATATCCCAGAGGCATGCGAGGTCCTGTTTCCATTCCACTTTTGATTAAACCCCAAATGGTGTTTGGGGAAAAACACAGTTTATGTTGTATGATGGGATTGGCAACGATGGCGGAGTGTGGGCAGAAGCCCAGCCGCTCCGCTGCGATGCTCTGTCTTCTCATGGGCAGAAGCTTTCACAGGAAGCAGAATCTGCATCTGAGATCTGCACCAACCAGATAAACAACTCCGAGGATGACGATGACCAACGATGCTGCTGGCACATCTGTCAGCCCACAGACACAAGGCAAGATCAGCAGCTGGAGCCATGACAGCAGCTCAGCAGGGGACCGGTGTGCATGTCAGTCTACACACACCACCCAGTCAGTCTACACACACCGCCCAGTCAGTCTACACACACCGCCCAGTCAGTCTGCACACACCACCCAGTCAGTCTACACACACCACCCAGTCAATCTGCACACACCACCCAGTCAATCTGCACACACCGCCCAGTCAGTCTGCACACACCACCCAATCAGTCTACACACACCACCCAGTCAATCTGCACACACCACCCAGGCAGTCTGCACACACCGCCAGTCAGTCTACACACACACACCAGTCAGTCTGCACACCACACCACCCAGTCAGTCTGCACACACCACCCAGTCAGTCTACACACACCACCCAGTCAGTCTACACACACCACCCAGTCAGTCTATACACACCACCCAGTCAGTCTGCACACACCACCCAGTCATCTGCACACACCACCCAGTCAGTCTACACACACACACCAGTCAGTCTGCACACACACCACCCAGTCAGTCTACACACCACCACCCAGTCAGTCTATACACCACACCCAGTCAGTCTACACACACCACCCAGTCAGTCTGCACACACACCACCCAGTCAGTCTGCACACACACCACCCAGTCAGTCTATACACACCACCCAGTCAGTCTGCACACACCACCCAGTCAGTGCACACACCACCCAGTCAGTCTGCACACACACCCAGTCAGTCTACACACACCACCCAGTCAGTCTGCACACACCACCCAGTCAGTCTACACACACCACCCAGTCAGTCTGCACACACCACCCAGTCAGTCTACACACACCACCCAGTCAGTCTGCACACACACCACCCAGTCAGTCTGTCACGGCGCAGGCGTGGCTCAATGATTTCCTTACATTGGATTTTATTGAAACAGGATTACAATGTTTTTAAATTATTTCTCTAAAAATACCAATAAAACAGATGTTTTGGTCGCGAATCCATTTAAATTCCCGTCAGTTAAATGAGAATTTTGCGGCTCAATGATTAAATGATGTCAAACAGAACTTTAATAATCAAATAGGTTAAAATAAATTCACACTGACAAAAATTGTGCACATTTTGAAGCAAAGGACAAGCAAAAGAAATAGCAGCAGGCAGATGTTCGTAGCGTTGCACCTCGCACCCTGTCCGTCGCACTCTGTCCGTTGCACCCTGTCCGTCGCACCCTGTCAGTCGCACCTGTCCGTCGCACCCTGTCAGTCGCACCCTGTCCGTCGCACCCTGTCCGTCGCACCCTGTCCGTCGCACCCTGTCAGTCGCACACCCTGTCCGTCGCACCCTGTCAGTCGCACCCTGTCCGTCGCACCCTGTCAGTCGCACCTGTCCGTCGCACCCTGTCCGTCGCACCCTGTCCGTTGCACCCTGTCCAGGTCTGTTCACCAAGACCACGGAGCCTCTCTGCTGCCAAAGTCGTGAACGCCACAGTCCAACGTCCATCGACGGCGTCGCGAGATTAGACGGCCCATCCTGCGAAATAGTGGCGCTCACATAGTTTCATCTTCCTGAACGCTTCCTCCCCCCTGCTGTGCTCCAGGGGGACTTGGTCAGTTCAGTTTCCACCACCCAGACCAGACCCATGGTTATAAAATCAAGTTTAATTAGAACCCCAGAAGCACAGGTGCCTTGGGGGGCTTTACAAGCCACACAGGTATGGGTCACCCCTGTTCCCCGGGCGCCACACACACCTAAAGTCTATCAGTATGATCGTGGAGGGCAACTTTTGGAGCAAACTCCTAAATGACAATAAAGGCACCAACACCCCCCCCCCCCCCCCCATCCACTTTAATTACAGCTCACCCCCACCCCCACCACCACCAGCACCCCCTGCAGGCTCTAATCTGATTAAAGCCTACTGCTGATCCTAAGTGGATTCAGCGGCAGGTGCCGCGGCGACGTCCCACAACAGACGCGATCGGTCTCACGTCCCGTTCCGATGATCTCCCAGGAACTGAAATCCTGGGTCGCCACTGACTCTCCAGCATTCTGGAAATCTCAATTATTGGAAAATCTGTTCCATCACACGCGCGGTGACTCAGAAGAAGATTCAGAAATAAGCAGCCAAGAACAGAGATTAAGTGTTCTGGATCTCCTGAATGCGAGGAACATGGTGACACTCATGCACACACACAGGCACACGGATGCATGCGCACACACACACACACAGGCGCACACACACACAGGCGATGGAGTGTTTTCAATGGCTCCAAATGCCGTCTTGTCACAACAGAAAAGGTGTTCAATGCAACAAACATGCCTTTTATTTTTAAATCTCTTTAGTAAGGTCACTTTTGTCAGTCAGTGATGTCATTGTGTTGAAATACGCCTTTTTGTGTGTAAATGTATTGATGTCATTGCTTTGAATGCTAAGGAAATTATTCCACATGTAAACAATAATGTTAAGGAATAAATCAATTTCATTCAACTTTATTTAGAAAGTGTCTGGTACAATCCAAACTGTTTCTAGGTGCTTTACAGGAACCCAGAGTTGAACCCCCAACCAGCAACAACGGAAGGAATAACTCCCTTTTTTTACTTACTAAAACTGAAGGTGTGATCCTGGATGCTGAAGCGCATAGAAGACTTCAGCTGTTAATAATCATGACAGGAAGAAGTGACAAATTAGCAGCTGTTAACTGTTAAACCGTCCTTTAATATGTACATCTCACAGCCCTCACATGAAAGAAACGTCTGGATATTTCTAATAGTTTAACAGCTTTGATACAAGATCACCGTTTTCAAGAAATTCACATCGAGATCAACATCATATTCTTGGTTCGACAACCAACAACAAGCAGAAAAGGAATAAAGAAAAAGAATCCACATGAGGAAGGAGGAAACATACATTTCGTGGAGGGAATGTACAGAAGCTAATATGTACATTACAAACCATACAAATTAGCTCTAAGATATAAAGTTCAATACATCTGATATATATTAACTGACAATTAGCAGGCCTTACCCCCCACAGTCAGGTAATGAGTTAAAGAAATCTGATTACTCTGCCAATTACCCTGTAGCTGCAAAGAATCTTTCTCCCCATTTCTCCTCCTCTTCCTCGGGCCATCTGAGGAAGAGGAGGCACATTTCTAAAAGCGTCTTCAGCTGAGCAACTTCTGATTTCTATGTTGTGACAGATGTGCAGGATAAACTCGAGCCTCTCGGCCACTCCGAAGTTAATCTGAAGTTAATATCAGTTCGTAAAGAAACGGATATGAAACAAGCAACAAGTGCCAACAAAACTTAGCAATGACGATGACGTTCCAAAAATAATAATTCACTGGGATGACTGGGAAGAACAGACACAACTCAGGAGCTAGCTGGAAGTGACGCTGATGGAGTTTAGATTCTGATTAGAGTCCACCGTGACGCATTACTGCCCTCTGTAAAAACTGAGACCTACAGTATGTTCGCTTGACTGATGGGATGCCATGGGTTCAAGCCCAAACTGCGCTCAGTTTTTATCCAACTTAATTTATTAAAAAGTCAACCAGAGGGGAAGTAGGGAGTGTCACTATGGTAATTATAGTCTGGGCACACTTTCTGCACCAGTTTGTAGTCAGTGCTGTAGAAGGAAATGAAGATGCAGATAACTTTGAAGGGTTTAGAGCAGAGCCAGGACACGTGGCTCTGGGTCTGCTCCTGGTAGCAGGTCTTAGACGGATCAAAGTTGCAAAGCGTGTTCTTGGCACCTTTCTCCACCTTTTCATACTCTACGCGACAGTTGAAGGACTTTGAGTCCTTGACATCAATGACCGACTGCTGAGCTGCAACATCAAACTCAACTATCTTGGTAGGAGGGACCAAGCTGACAGACACGTTCCCCTGACCTGTAGAGTTGTGGCGGAAGTAGACGCTGAAGGTGCCATTGCCGTGGTCCACGATCTTGCCTGTGATCAACAGGTTGAGCTTGACAGTCTTGATGTTAGAGTGGAAGTCCCCCCAGCCAAACATCTTCTTGAACTTTCCTGTCTTGACCATTGGCCGCCGTTTGGTTCTCGACCTAGACTCCTGCAACTCTGTGGAGTTCCTCAGCCAGTCCCAGAGTTCCTTCTCGGAGTATGGCTCCGGAGTGTCGTAGCGAAGGTCCAAAGCTGTGGTGTTTTCTTTACCCTGAAGCGTCTGTGACAGCAGCCTACTGATCGACATTTCTTTGCTACTTTCTGTCCATATATGCTTCACGGTCGCTTTGGGGCTTCCTGATTTGATGATATCCGACTTTGAGGCCTGACCACCTGAAACCTGGTAAAAAGAAAAAACAACAAAAAACAGAATAAACCAAACAGCACTTCTGACTTTCTTTCTTTCTACATACAGTTTTTTTTACATATGCAGAATATGACATCATTTCCTGTTATAAAAGCCATTTGAAATACTCAAGGTTGATGTGCTCTCTGTATTTTTGGAGCTTTGGGTTCCCAAAAGGGGCTGAAAATAGTTCACTGAACTGGACTGAACCCCTTTCATCTGTCTATGGAACTGAAGACTGATTGACTTTTTCACTCAGCTGATTTCTAGAAATTGACCAATCAGCTGGGGTTGGACATAATCAATGTTGGCTCCACGCTTCAATTTCACACCATAATTGTCAACTTCAAACTTGGGATTTAAATGGGACAACTCTGATGAGGAGCGAAAAATATTCGGTCATTGATGAGTCCCAACAGGAGAAACAATGGTCTGCTGAGCGTCTTGACCGGTAACTAAAGAGCAAACTGCTAATTGATCAGGCTGATCCATTCATTATTAGCACTGATGAGTAAATAAGACAGGAGCAGGCCACCAGCTCGGATCGCTGGTATCGATCACCTCATTTCTCCTGAAAGGTGAGATCTGTCATGAGCACTTGGACTTTTGCTGGTGCCTTCGTGGATCAATAGCATCTATAATGAGGTTTTAATCAACTGTTTCAATCAGCTGAACTATATATGTGTATATATAATGCAACCTTTGCAAAACAAATATTAAAATTATATTTAATAACTTCATTACCTGACATATGTTTTTCAAAGTTGCACTAAATTCTCATCAGACAAGAACACTGAAAGACCCCCCGCCCCACACACACACACACACACACACGCACATGCACACACACATCAGAGTGTCTGTTTGATCCTGATCACCTGAGGCTACAACACATGTGGTAATCGTGGTAATCAGCACTTTCACCATTGTGAGCACAGACCTCACACACACACACGCCAGGCAACCATTTGAAAAAAAAAGAAAAACAACCGGTGTGTGTGCGTGTGTGTGTGTGTGTGTGTGTGTGTGTGTGTGTGTGGGTGTGTGGGTGGGGGGTGTGTGTATCGTGTATAACTTTGACTAGACTAGACTAGTATAGAACCCAGTGTAGAGACCATTAAGAAAGTACTTTAAGGGGTGCAGTTTAGAGGGAGAGTACTGTAAAAAAGTGCAGTATAGGGGACAAAATAGTACAAAGAATGCTGTATAAAGGGTAGAGTAATATAAATAGTTCAATATAGAGGGCAGAGCAACTACCACAGTACAGAGGGGAATAACTGTTAAGAACCCAATATGGAGGGAAAGTACAGTAAAAAGAACAAAGACGAGGGCAGAGTACAGTAGAGAATGCTTTACAGAGGCCAGAGTAACATAAGATCTGTAGTATAGAGTGCAAGTCCTGTAAAAAATGCAGTATAGAGGACAAAATACTACAAAGAATGCAGTATAAAGGGAATGTATAAAGGCAGTATAGAGGGAATGTACTATAAAGAGTCCAGTTTAGAGAGCAAAATACTATAACATAAAAGCAGTACAGAGGACAGAATGGAGAGCAGAGCACTGTAAAGACTGTAGTATAGTGGGAAGGGAATGTAAAAAGGGCAGCATAGAGTGCAAAGAGGTGAAAAGAGTGCAGCCCAGAGGGTAGATTACTGTAAAAATATACAGTATAGAGAGCAGCATACTGTAAAGACTGCAGAAGAGAGGGTAGAGTGCTATAAAGAGTGTAGTATAGAGGGTAGAGTGCTATAAAGAGTGTAGTATAGAGGGTAGAGTGCTATAAAGAGTGTAGTATGGAGGGTAGAGTGCTATAAAGAGTGTAGTATGGAGGGTAGAGTGCTATAAAGAGTGTAGTATAGAGGGTAGAGTGCTATAAAGAGTGTAGTATGGAGGGTAGAGTGCTATAAAGAGTGTAGTATAGAGGGTAGAGTGCTATAAAGAGTGTAGTATTGAGGGTAGAGTGCTATAAAGAGTGTAGTATAGAGGGTAGAGTGCTATAAAGAGTGTAGTATTGAGGGTAGAGTGCTATAAAGAGTGTAGTATGGAGGGTAGAGTGCTATAAAGAGTGTAGTATTGAGGGTAGAGTGCTATAAAGAGTGTAGTATGGAGGGTAGTAGAGTGCTATAAAGAGTGTAGTATGGAGGGTTAGAGTGCTATAAAGAGTGTAGTATAGAGGGTAGAATATTGTAGTACTCTGGTGCACATTTTGTTATCAGTGTTATCAGTCAAGACTTGGTTTGTTCTGACCAGAGCTTTAGTGAGCGTGCTCACGTGCTTGTGTCACATCACACTAATAACTCAAATTTATAAAAATTAACTTGTGAATATCATTAGCGCCTCTATTCATCCAGACGTTGGCAGAAGAGGAAGGTTCAGGTTTACAGGAGCAGTTTTATAGTTCCAGTTCTCATGTGTGTGGAGGGACTTTCAGGTGTAGCTCCGGTGCTACAGAGTTAAGTGGTGTTTGGAGAACAGCAGCACCTGTTCTCCTGTCACATCCACGCTGGTCGTGAGCGTCGCCATCAGCTGTTTCAATCCTGAATTAATGATGCAAACAAAGCCAAATCCTCCTGGCAGCCCCTCGGTGAGCTCAGTCTTTCTCCACTTTGGTCCCTCTCAACTAATCTTCAGTGTCACACTTAATGAGATTTCCAGTTTGTGAAGTAAGTGGAGCAATAACTCCCCCAGCACCAGCCACCGCCATCGCCTTTCCCACCGTCAGCTCTGCTCCAACCACTCTGGAGCTTTTAGCCTAATTCTTCTCTAAAGGATGACTTATGAAGGATTATTACACAAAATTATTCCAGCTCCAAACAGACTTTGAATGTGTTGTTAGTGTCCATAAGGAGCTGCAAACATGAAGAAAAAAAGAAACCCATTATGTAATTAATAAACGAGGTATCGCTAGTTCTATTCCTATATTGGGTTTGTTTCACACAGCTACATTAGGGACTTAAAAGTAGATAAATATATGTTGGGCACTTACTCACACTGAGGGGAAATAAACTTCCCATCAGCTCCTGCCTCCAGCAGTACAACTATACGTCTTTTCCACTAGTCTAGTAGACCTTCAGTGACCTCCACCGTCCTCACCTCATCACCAGCACCTTCCAGGATAAATGGACCCAATGTCACCTCTTCATCAACATCAACAACCGCACTTCCTCCGCTGCCCCTCGCACAAGGAGTGCCCGGACGCGTGGCACCTGCCCTCCGTTCCCACGGTCTCCGTTTGGTCCGTCCCGCCGATCACCTCCAGCGCCGCCACCCTCAGCAACTGTCTTGCTGGCTCAGCTCTGAAGAAGGCGTCTCCCACATCAGGGAAGCAGCCTTCTGTCACCTGGACAAATGTCCGTCCCTTTCATGATCCATGACATCCAGTCGGGATCACAGCAGCATCCTGCACCGTCTGCTTTCAAAATTCCCCAAAAAACTTCCGGACATTCACAACACGGCTGCCTGGCTCCTCCGATGACAGAACCTCACTCACAAAGACCTGCTCCCACCCTCAGGAACCGTAAACACGAGGACCAGCACTCATAAATAATATAAAGAAACGAGATGAATGTGTTATTGTTATTAGAAGCCACATTCCAGCCATCATCTGTCTGTATCAAACTCCTCTTCTCCTACAAATCTATCTGGAAAACTGTGGCCACAAGAATGAAGGAATGAATGAATGGTCAAAGGGAACGTATAGAAGGAGCTTAGGAGGAGGGAACGTATAGAACTTTGTCATCAGCTGTTAGTGAAGACGTCAGTGCAGAGCACGACATGCCGCAATTACAGAACACTTCAGTTGAAATGAGACTATTTTAAAACTCTGCTAGTTTAGTTCCTGTTCCACTGAATTCATAGATAGATAGATGGATGGATGGATGGATGGATGGATGGATGGATGGATGGATGGATGGATGGATGGATGGATGGATGGATGGATGGATGATAGATAGATAGATAGATAGATAGATAGATAGATAGATAGATAGATAGATAGATAGATAGATAGATAGATAGATAGATAGATAGATAGATAGATAGATAGATAGATAGATAGATGGCGCTTGAGTAAATGTACATACACATATAAATAATGCTTTCACTATTGGAAATGACAATTTTAATTCATGTTCTGCTCTGTTTTGTACATAATAAGCAGATGCCTTTGATAAATATGATATAGACATATCCTAAACATGACAAACAATTAGAAGTATGACATTTAGTTCGTTAAATTAATTGGCACTAGGTTGAAGATCCAGATTAGGTTGATGATTACAAATTCTGCATCCAACCCTGCTGTGGCCTTTTATCCATATCAGAAATGTTAGGTAGCTCTATACATTCCGCGGCTTTAGATTAGGCTGTATCAGTTACGGACAATAGAACATTGCTGTTTCACATTTTTACTCGAATCTGGAGAGAAAATTGCACAAATTGTTTGGGACTGTACGACCTAAACTCAACTGATCACTGAGGTATTTGTGATTTTTCAGACTATTGTGACACAACATTTATCACCTCACCGTATGGGGTGGCTGTCTCCATCAGGGATGATTCCTAACAAAGCGCTCTCCCCAGTGAGTATTTGACAATTTAGACAGTGCGCCTCCTCCTGCTGTGGCAGATATATTATTTCTGTCTCCATTTTTATATCAAACCACTTTCTTTTGACCTCGGACAGGGTAAATCTGTTCGTTTCTTTGACTGAGACCCTGGGCTTTTAGATTTGACTTGCCTAACAAGGCAGCACCAAAGAGACACCAAAGCCCTGTTGGACGCTTTCCAAACCTTTTGGGGAAACCAGAGCTGAAACTACAGATGAACGAGCAAGTGTGCAGGGAAACAGAGCTCCACACCGAAAAGGTGAGGAGAAAATAGGAACTATTAAAAAGACTGATCGTCTCTGTCATTTTGGGGGGCAAGCAGGAACTTTCAGGAACATATATAGCTTTAGCTAAACTAATAGCATTTCAATAGAAAGTGTTGAGTTGTGTGTGTGTGTGCGCGTGTGTGTGTGTGTGTGTGTGTGTGTGTGTGTGTGTGTGTGGTGTGTGTGTGTGTGTGTGTGTGTGTGTGTGTGTGCGTGACAAACTCTCATCATTTATTCCAATTAAACTCCCACCAGCTGATTTGTTCTGAAAAGGAAAGCGAACCTGTATGTTTGCACCTGACAGAGATTTGAGGCCACCACACAACATGAACGTGGATTCTTGGTTAGATAAGCTGTAAATGAACAGGAGTCGGACTGAGATTAGCTCTTATCAGGCTGACAGCCCCCCACCTCTCCCCCGGGTGAAGACGAACATCATAAGCTACAGAGCTTTAGTCTGTGAGCTAAAGGCAAAATCAAAAGTCCGTGGCACATCTGAGGGCAGACGCGCATGGAGGCCACTCAAAGAATGCCGTGCTCTGGGTTTCATGCGGTGTGTCCCTTTCCACATATCCCATCAAAGCAGAACAGCTGAGGTGGGTTCACTCTTATCATTAGCTTTAATTCCTTATCAGAGCATCAGCAGCTCTGAACTGGATGAGCGGCTCCACAGAATCTGTCTGAGAGCGTCCGAGTGTGTCTGTCCTGCTTTGACGTGAGGAGCTTCTGTTGTAGAGTTCCTGCTCACAAGCTCTGTGGGGAACGAGACTGCTCCGTACCTACACGACCTCCTCTGTGCACGTGAATATAACAGTCAAACAGCACAGATGTTCACAGGTGACCGCCTGTCACAACTCGTCTGCTCTCCAACAAGATCCACCTTTTGTACGAATAACGACCCTCTAAAACACTGCTTGTCCTCAGCAGCATCTGTGATGGCATCAGCCATTAATCACATAGGACGGCAGAGACCGATGGGACATTCTAATGTACAGGTGTGTGTGTGTGTGTGTGTGTGTGTGCGCTCTTTACTTAGATTAATTCCTGACCTTCATCTCATCCCCTCTGAAGCTGCTCACATGGAGATTTTGTGGGAATCAATGATTTTTAGGCACACGCTCAGATCTGATTTTATAGGATAATTATTCAATAAAGCCCAGTACACACACACACACACACACGCGCGCGCGCGGTTGTCCAGATGTCTCATTTCTTTTTTAAATATGACACTAAACGTCAGAAGTGTAGGTGGCTTTGGTTTAGAGGATTTTCACAGTATTTTGCTCTCACTACAACGGTCAACTACAACAATCTTCTCTACACACCGTCGCTAATGGAAATCCAGCCGTTCGTGGATTAAGAATTTAGTCCAGTGTCTTTTTAGAGCCAGCATGGATCAAAGATTGTGTGTGTGTGTGTGTGTGTGTGGTGTGTGTGTGTGTGTGTGTGTGTGTGTGTACATGCTACATTCACAAGTTAACAAATGTGGACACATACACAAAAGCAAAGGTGCACTTCCTTTTCATTGTAATGATAAATTTATGGGTTCAGAAGTGAGTTTTAAGGTTCAGGATAGAATTTTGTGTGTGTGTGTGTATGCGTGCGTGCGTGTGTGAGTGTGTGTGCTGTGTGTGTGCGTGCGTGTGTGTGTGTGTTTGGGCCTTTTCACGCCCAGCAGGTCACACTGACGTCTCTTGTACATCCACATGGTGAATCTGCTCACTGTGACTCCAGCAGCTAATGTTCAAAGTGAGGCCTGACAGACCCCCCCCCATCCCCCCTACACACACACACACACACACACACACACACACACCCTTGCAACTCTTGCAGAGCGAATCCATCAAAGCGACAGAATGAATTAATGCTGAGACACCTCAGTACCTGTTAGGAGGAACTCCCATCAACAGTAATTGATTTGATAAATGCTGCAGAATACAGAGAGTGAAGGGAGGAGAGAGGAAGACAGAGTAACAGAGAGAGAGAGAGAGAGAGAGAGAGAGAGACTCAGAGAAGAGAGACAAAAAGAGGGGGAGGAAGACAGAAGTGTGAAATTGCTCAGATTATGTAAAACTCATGTTCTGTCAGCTGGAAGAAGATGATAAAGAGTCCGTTTAGAATATTCCTGGAAGCATTTTTACCCCAAAGAAGTTGTGATCATGTCTTTAGTCTGTCCATGGAGGTTCTCATCCATCCAGGTCAGAGCAAACCAGTAAGGTCCAGCAGAGTCTCAACTGGACTGTTGGGAGGAACTGGGAGACCTGGAGACCATGGTACCTGGAGACCATGGTTCCTGGAGACCAGGGTACCTGGAGACCAGGGTTCCTGGAGACCAGGGTTCCTGGTGACCAGGGTACCTGGAGACCAGGGTACCTTGAGACCAGGGTTCCTGGAGACCAGGGTTCCTGGTGACCATGGTACCTGGAGACCAGGTTCCTGGAGACCAGGGTACCTGGAGACCAGGGTTCCTGGAGACCAGGGTACCTGGAGACCAGGGTACCTGGAGACCAGGGTTCCTGGAGACCAGGGTACCTGGAGACCAGGGTTCCTGGAGACCAGGGTACCTGGAGACCAGGGTACCTGGAGACCAGGGTTCCTGGAGACCAGGGTACCTGGAGACCAGGGTTCCTGGAGACCAGTGTTCCTGGAGACCAGGGTTCCTGGAGACCAGTGTTCCTGGAGACCAGTGTTCCTGGAGACCAGGGTACCTGGAGACCAGGGTTCCTGGAGACCAGTGTTCCTGGAGACCAGGGTTCCTGGAGACCAGGGTTCTCAGCTCTGGCAGGTTTGGTGGGAGTTTAGAGTGTTTATTCTCCTACTGTGAAGCCTTTTTTACACTGGCCCAAAACCCAGTGTGAACCCACTTACTGTTTTTATTTGAAGACAGTGTGAACAGAATAAATGGACCGGGCCGGTTCTGATGGACTGAGCTCTGACCAGCAGCACTGTGAGCAGTTTTGATCAGATGACCAACAGGTCAAGAAGAGTTTAGAGATTACTGTTGACAAGTAAACCTCCGTAAAAAGAGGAGCAAAAGAATGGATGGAAGAGCAGGATGGAAATAAACATGAAGAATGACAGAGACCTCCTCCACCTGCTCCTGATTGACAGCTGCCCATCATTCATTTAATTCCCGACCAAAAACCCGAAGAGAAATCAATCTGAGCCCAAAGTGCTGAGGCGCTGAAGGGCGCCCTGGGATTGGCTGTGATGGCTGCTACACACATCTCACCCCTCTTTTTTCCTTCACTCAGTCGTTCATCCTTTAAGTTCTACAATGCAAAGCTGGAAACATTGAGGCTCAACCCCAGGAGTCCCCTGGGCACCTTGAGGGCGAGGATCAGGTCAAGCGAGGTTATCTAATCTCCAGCTCCTCTCACAGAGCTGCTATCAGGGCGCCTCCATAGGCTTCAGCAGAAATACAGACTCTCCAAGGACCGAGGCAGCGGGGTCAGGCGGGTGTGTGTGTGTGTGTGTGGTGTGTGTGTGTGTGTGTTTTGAAATACTGTGGCCTGCATTGAGGGGTGTGGCTGGACGACACCCTTCAACACACTCCTGTTTTGACCTGCGAGACATGAACGCCACTGCGAACGTGGATCGCTACAGCGAGAGCGAAGAAGCTGTGGTCATTAATCGTGACTGCCACACACACACACACACACACACACACATACACAAACACGCATGCAAGACACACACGCGGGGACATACAGGCCCTCAGAGAAGCACACCTGGGTCACAGCAGTAGACGTTCATATCGTTGAGATTAGCCATTTGTTCCTTTCTCTACAATATTAATGGCGTCGCGTCGCACTGACCATCACAGCGACACGTGTGTGTTCCATTGTTATTACATATTCAATTACAAAAAGAGTGTCAACTCTTTAATGCTGGACTTCTGAATTCCAACAGCAGAAGATGGAGTTGAAGTAGGTCTGTGTGTGAGCGTGTGTGTGCGCATGTGTGAGTGTGTGAGAGTGTGTGTGTGCGCGGGCATTCGTTGGCTGTGTTGTCACTGAAAATCTTTGAAGTAAAAATGAATTCATACTTATCTCGTGAAACGTATTTTCAGTGAACCTTCAATAAAACTGACCTTTGCTCAAGAGTCCAAAATCTTTGAAGCCATTTTCTTTGCGTTCTAGCGACCCCTATCGCCTCTTAGTGTAACTACAGGAAGGAAGGACTAAACGTTGCAATTGTCTCCAAGAACCGAAACCCCCCTGAAAAAGACAGTTGTGTGGTTTTAAACAGCTGGCACAGAGGTCGTGACCTCATGGCTCAGCATGGATATCAGGACTGCCCTCGGTATCACCTGTCACCTGCCAGCACCAGTGGAACCAGCTCGTGTTCCTGCCATTGCTGCTGACTGGCTGAAGCTGCTGGTGGAGCTGGGAAGAGGAGGCTGAAGTGTGTCTGCAGCCCCCCCCCCCCTCAGCGCTCTTCTCCAGAGAATGTTATAAAAGCTGCTCAAACCCACAGAAAGCATCACTGAGATGGCACCTGGGTAAAACACACACCCTCTCCAAAGGTCACACAAACCCCAGTGTTGGTGCGTGTTTCTGATTCATTGTGTAACGCTGAAAGCACAGAATTAATGTTAACTCGGTCAAATTCCCCCGATTTCCTAAAGTGATTCTTTTTAATCAGGCAGTCAATTTGACGATCACCAATACGACAGAGTGATGAAAATGTGTGTGTTGAGTCTTCAACATCGGAATGATTTTGGTTCAATGGGGGTTTTTTTCCCAGAAGAATCTGAAAAATGAAAATATAAAAGTTATGTGACAATGAAAGAAGACAAAAACACGGATGTACACTGGGTGATGAAAACCTGGAAATATTCCTGTTTCTGTGTGTGTGTGTCTGTGTGTGTGTGTGTGTGTGTGTGTGTGTGTGGTGTGTGTGTGTGTGTGTGCGCGCTGAGGGTGGACTTCATGCATATATAAGATTTTAAGAGTTCTTTTAGATTTAGAGTAGATCATTTACATTTCCTTTCTTGTCACATAACATGGAAAACCCTCAGACGGTGATAATACAGATGATCTTGGATGTTAATAGAATAGTGAAACCACACACACACACACACACACACACACACACACACACACACACACACACACACCTGCCCTGCTGTTATCGGGGTCGGCGTGCGGCTCACAGACAAGAGGCTTAAGCGGAGACAAGAGTCTTAACCAGGAAATAAAACCATCAAAGTTCAGCTGTAATCCTGCTTCTTTTTCTGGGTGGGTTCTGTTCCTGAGCTTCAGTTCTACAGCCCTGCTTCAAAAGGCTATTTAATTCTATTTAAATTGATTTTAATTTATTTATTAATGCATCCAACATTTAAAAAAAAAAAAATCTAAACACGGGTACATTTAAAAGCTTTAAATATTTAGCACAAATCTTAGTTTATAATTTATCTGGATTCTTTAAATGTTCAAATATAAAATGCAGTAATGTAAACTCATGGAGAAAATGTTTGAGACTATTCATACAACTCAATTTTAATGTATATTCCATTCTTCTATATTTAATCCATCTAAAATGTTTCCAGTTTAAAACAATTCTTTTATTTGTTTTTGATTTTGATTTTTTTATGTTGGATTTAGTCTGTACAGTTCATAAGAGTGAAATTATTCTTTTAAGTGATATTTTATTTGAAAATGTTCCTGATCACCCAAAATGAGATGTTTGTTTAATCGAAGTTGTAATTTAGTAAAATTCGATTTTCTGACTGGGTTTATATGTTATAGCGCCCCCGTGAGATCATTGAGACGCCTGTGTAGGTCGCTGCTGGATGTTCTGACTAAATAAATCTGAGATTAATCATTTCTCTAAAATACATTTATGTCATCACATCGGATGTTTGTAAAAGACAGTTTGTAAAAGAAAAATAGGATGATCGAACTTGATAGATCAGATCATTTCACGATTTCCGACTCCAAGCACAAATACTGTTATTACTACCACTAATAATAATAATATCAATACTAATAATAATGGTATTAATAATAATAATACATCCTTATTATGTGGCTCGGTCAGAAACAGTTGACAGTTTGAGGAAAAGGAACCACTCTGGTGTCAAACCCGAAATAAAGGCACTTTTGGTGTTTCTCTCCTTTAAAGTCAAACCTAGAGCCTCTCCTGGTTCGGAACTTTGGAGTTTGGAGAAAGTTCTAAATCCCACTTTGTTTTTCACCTGTGTAGCCACTCACACTCACCAGGAGAAGAACAGGCGTCAGGAGGATCACGGCGCAGCCCGCCACCTGCATCCTCTCCGGCACTAAAGTTCCACTTATTTCCTTCGGCTGGTGGTTGCGCCTGTGACCATAGATCCACCTGCTTATCCGTCTACAGCACCACCGACCCCCTCAGCAGCCCGGGAGAAAAGCGCACGACGCTCCCCATGACCGGGGGACAAAGCGGAGAGTTGGAAGGCAGGACGGAGGAGACGGCGAGGAGGCTGCTGCTGGTTCCGTCTGCGGCGATGCTGAGGCGATGGAGGGATGGCGGGGAGCTCAAGAGTTAATCCAGGTAAAAGCAGCAGATAGTGAGATGGAGAAGGTCCTGCCTGTCTCAGAGGTGCTGCGCTCGGATGAGAGGTGGCGGTGGGGGCGCTGCGCTTTATAATGCGCGTGGACAATACGGGAGGGGTGGTCTGCAGGAGGGACGACTCCAACGCACACGACGATGGAGCCACGAGGTTCAACCTGCTTCCATCACGCGCAAACACGCACACTCTCATACGAGTAAAGTCTCTTACCATTAGTAGTTCAAAGTAGTTTAAGGTTTGCTTGGTTTTGTAGATCGTCCAGGTGAAATGGCTTTGGTGGTTTGTCTTTCTACTATTCGCAGATAAACGTCATTTCCTCCGTTACACCGTAGCAGTGTTTATTGAAAACCAAGGATCATTTGAAAATCAAAGTCTAGAACGTTTCATCAACACAAATATCCTCGGAGCAAACTTGAGGCCAATATAGAAACAGACTGGGTCTAACTGGAAAAAACAAACAAGATCTACCCTGACAGGCAAAAACCAGAAGACGTCCACTGACCTACCTAAAACAGGAGAATAGGATATAACAAAAATGGCCATTCACTCCCAATTTCCCAAAAACACGTCTGAGGCCGTTGGATGTTGAGGAAGGTGAGGAGCTCCCAGGTGGTAGCCATCTTTGGGTTTAAGTCGAGTCCTCCTGGACCTCCTGGACCAATCGGCAGGTACCTAAACTTTGGATGACCAATCTGGCGTAGGGCACAACACACACATATTTACACAGGTGGATAGGGTTACACAAAAACAGGAGCGCACATTCAGAAACATCGTGAGTCCTAACACATATCACAGCTCCCACACCCGTGATTTTCCTCCTTCACATCCATCTCTCCACCATAACGACCAACTCTAACACTCAATTACCAGGATAAAAGCTCCTGTGTCTAGCTTATTTTACTCCGCTTCATTTTATTTGTCTCTGCTCTCAGTTTAATGTAGCCTCAGAAGATAATTTAGGATCTTTTGAGTCTATTTTGTCCCTTCTCTCTTCTTTGTTCCCTGCCGTCCACACGCGTGTTCGGAGGCATCTATAGAGCGGTGGCAGAATGTGACCAAGGAATTCTTGGAATTTCTCACTCGCAAATCCTTCTTTAATCCACAATACAATTATAAATCAAATTATTTGGAATCAAAGGAGACATTTCTGCATTGTGACTGTGAAGCAGTAGTCAGTCTTTATGAGACTGGGGTTGTTCTGGAAGAGGCTCTCTTGCTGCTGCTGCTGCTGCTGAGGAATTTCCTATTCCCCTTCCAGTCACCCCTCCTCAACAGCCAGTCCATCTGCTGCTCCCACCTTGTTTTCACCGTCATTCAGCTCAGTACCATATATAAGCAGCCCTGCTTCACCCTCTGTTTGCCCCTTCCTGGTTTTAGCTTGGTTGTATCCCTCTGTTTCCATCTCAATGATGTTTAATGTATAATGGCTCATGTTTCTCCAGCATTATGCTAGAGAAAAGGGCTCTGATACTGAGTCGCTGAGGCTAGAAATGATGACTTGCCAGTGGTTGAGTTGACTGGGTTACTTTTTTCAGTAATGTAATTATTTTAAATTAACGTGATTCTTTAAAGGGGCAATAATTGAAATTGATCATTTTTAAATAGAAGGAATTTACAAAGTCACTGTGTGAAGAACTAAAGGCGTAATTGTTTCTGCAGGGAGTTCTTTTGTTTACAGCATCGAAACTTTATAAGTTGCTTACTGACTAACTGTCATCGTTTAGGTCCGGCCGAGCGGGGTCAACAATTACCAAGTTAAATTTAGGTTACCACAAATCTCTGTGAGATCATCGAAATTTGAATTGAGCCAGTTTAGATTAAAGTCCCCAGTTACAATAAACTCATCATTATAACATGGCAGAAGTTTCCCAAGGGCATCACTTTTTTGGCAAATAAGCGTCTATAAATTGTAAAAACAGTATAGGTCCAAAGTTCTTAAGCTAGTGAATTCAAAAAGTTGGGCTCCGTTAATGAATCCAGAAAAGTGACATATTTATTTAGACAGTTACCCCTTCAACTCTGCCGTCTCTCAGGTCTGAAGAGGTTATATCCTTGCTAACCAATATCCTTGCTAACCAATATCCTTGCTAACCAATATCCTTGCTAACCGATATCAGTGCCAGAGACATTCTTCTTGAGCCACGATTCAGTTAACACAAGAACGTCTTGGTCAGCCTGGCCTGCAAATATCACAGTATGTAGTAGTAAAGTAGTATCCACTTTATTAATTAGACTTCTCACACTCAGGTGTGTTGCAGGTAAGGTAGCAGGCGGTACCAGGCCACAGCTCCGCCCAGACACGTGTGGAGATACCACACAAGTGGACAGTGGAGAGAAAGGCACCAAGAAGGAGCCCGAACAGAGGCGGTACTGTGTCGTGTTCTCCACTCACCCACCCGTGACTGTCTCAGGTTATATTGTAGCTAAAACCAATGTGGAGAGCGACCCTGCAAAGGTCTTACTTGTTCATTCTCAGCCCATCCCATAGTTCCACAAGCAAATGCAACACCTCCTGGGGGTTACCAGCTTCTTCCTGGTTTCTTTCTGTTAAAGGGGAGTTTTTCCTGACACTGTTGCTTGTTGGGGGTCCGGCTCTGGGTTTCTGCTGAAAAGAAATACCGCAATAGTATCAAATGCTGCACAAACAAAACAGTTGTTCATTCATTTAGCGGTTTCTTTGCTAGTTTGGTCGTATCCGCTACCAAAGTGAGTGTGTTCTGCTTCATGCAACCTGCCAGCAGAAGCAAGGCTTGAGTGGTGCTGGGACATCTCTGGTGCAAGTGTGTTTTTATGGTCTGCAGACACAAACCTTTGCTTTTATCCCTGTAGCAGCTTCATCCTCCCAACAGTGATGTTTCCAGTCTTACATACATTAAGTTCTTTTTATGGGCTTGTAAACCTACAGTGACTGCGGTGGCAAACATGGACGCGTGTGCTAGTGCGTGTGAACACACATTCCTTATTTTCACAAGAAATAAACTTTTGAATATGTATAGATAATTTATCGTATTTCACTCATTTTAGGAAGAACGTGCATCATAGTCACAGAACTGACATCGTTGTGCATCGATACCTTTTCCTCATGTCAAGTTTTTTGCTGGAGGAAAATGACGCGTTTGTCTCCATGAACTGATCGCACCTGTAAGAGCGAGTGTTAAACCTTCACATGTGCACACGCGCCACAGACGGGTATAAAAGTCAAGCTCGAAACATTCTTGTGTAATTGCAGGAAGTTGCAGAATAGGAGAAGAAGAAAGACAGTTTTCTCCTCTAGCAGCTGCTCATCTTCCTTCCTTTCAGCAACACATCATCTCTCATTGGTCCGATGTAATCAGGAGGTCAAGCCAATAATTTTCCCAGCGCACCTTTTGAGGCTCGTTCAGTGGGAGCGAGAAAATTGCCGGGTAGCTTCATCCTAATAGCTCGCCATTGGGCTTTGAGGAGGAGGAAGGGGATAATCGCACAGCTGAATCACGCCGGCGTCCGGTGACATCATAATGTTCGGCTGGCTGGACTCCATCGGCCATTGTGAGGGCAGATGCTGCCGCGGCCCCTCGGGGACGCACAAGCAGCTGTGGCAGGTTGACGTGGCTGCTGCCCAAACAGCTGCCAATGAAAAGCTACTTCAGACCACCAGAATACAAGTCAAACTGTTCCTGAGCAGAAGGGCTGGGGGCTTTCGTGGCATCGCATCTGGAGACAAAAACCTTATGCTGGAGACTGGCGGTCTTTCAGGCAGAGGAGCCCGGTGGGCGGGCCGGGGGGGGGGCTGACAGAGACAAATGGCCAAGCAGAGCGTTGGTCACAGGATGCAGCTGCCACACATCAACCGCTTCTAAAGCTGTGGCATCGAGGAGCGAAATCTCAAGCTTCAATTAGACCTCCTGAATGATGTGATTACCAATAGTGAACGACCTACTGGATTAGCTCCAGGCTTAGTTTTGTTCTTTCAGTTTTAAGTCAGTTTGATAAGCAACAACAAAAATAATAATACGCTGTCTTTTGTTTTACTTTACTTTTTAGTTTATCATTCATATTTTTTCCTGGCAGGAGACTGAAAGGCACATGTGGAGATGAGCCCCCTGCTGGAGGGTTACGGAAGCAATGGTCCATCCTGCTGATGGTGATCTATTGCAGATCACAGTGGATCCACCTGTCATCTGTCAGGTCACAGGAGGCACCTTTTATCTGATGAATGAGACACGTTCTCTTAGATGATCTCTTAGAACATCTGACATACTGTCCTTAATCAGATTCTTTGATGTGTCCCAGGTCAGAACAAAGACAAACGAGTTCCACAACATCTCATCACTGACTGCGGGATTTCCTTCTCTCTGCACAGGGAATTTAATTGGAAAAGATTATGTGACATGCTGATTAAACGAGACAAACCAACACACACAAACACACACACCCACAGACGGAGAGAAAGAGTGGCTCCATTGTATTCCCCTCGTTTAAAATCCGATAATTAAGACGCTTTCATTAGACGGTAAGGATTTACACAACGTTACAAAAAATGAGTAATAATTGTTATAATCAAAGTTGTCCGATTTTGTGTTGCCAATATGACAAGTTTTACCATATTTCCAGCACTGTTATCGGTGTTTTTATTGTCAGAATTCTAGTGGTGTCCGAGTATTTCAGCTATTTTTTCATTTTACTGTCTGATTGAAACCAAGCTCTTTGTGTGTTGACTCTTGAACATTTTTATTTAACAAGTACTGACAGACAACTGCAGCAACGAGGAAGCGACGACCTTCACCCGCTGAGCTGTTGGGGACATCTAGTGGCAGAAGGAAGCATTGCACGATGCCCACGCTGTTGACTAATGACGCCTACACTTTGTTACTAATGGCCAAACTCATCAGTGTCGCCATGGAGGAACTTTAGATTATTGATCTCTGGTTGCTTAAGCTCAGTCAAGTGTAAAATAAACTTCAATTATTACACACTTCATATCATCAATTTCATGTTTGGTACGCTTAGTACACGTGCATCCAAAATGTCACATTTCTTGTTTATTTTCAGTTGTTCAAGTACATATAAACAAAAGTAGGAAATGAATCAGTAAATTTATTTTCTGGATCAATTCTTTTTGCACGCCTCATTCATATGCTCACATATTAGCGCACTCTTACGCAGTAGAAAAGGAAACACCTTATGTTACATGAACAATAACTTAAAAAAAAGAAATATTTAGCACTTTATTTACAACTCATATGCCAGCAACTTCATAACAAACATTCCAGTAAGTTGCTGGCAACAAAGCCCACAGAGCCTCTCTGAAAACCTGAATATCAACCAGAACCACGGCTGGACAGAAGGGTCACCTGGAGATCAGGTAGTAGAAAAACACTGCAGGTGTGTCACCACTGCAGGTCGAAGAGTCTTCACAGAAATCACTGTTGACAAAAAACAACTCAAACGGTGACCAACCGGTTTAGTTTGAAGGTTAAATGATTCTGTCGCTGTTGTGGATTTACAGTCGTTGATGTCAGAATTGAGTAAATTCAGGAGCAAAATTCTACAGAATATGTAGGTGAACTCTGGAGATGTTTCTGAGATCAAAGCCCGTCACTGATGTGGAGCTGCTCTGATCAAAGCAAAAACAGAAGTCCTTTCATCGGATGAGGCTGATCATCTTCCATCAAAAAGCAGTCAAACGCGAGACTGAAAGGATGAAGAAGACGAAGAACCTGAGAAAGTTACGAGCTGTAATTTCTTCAGAAAAGGCAAAAATCAAAGAGAAAATGTATCTAAAGATCTCCCATCTGGTGGATCTTCATGAGTCTGGAGAGGAGGAAGAGTTGTCTAATCGGGACGTGGACACACCTGGATGTTGTCCATGGTTGGACAGCTGTCCACAGCTGTCATTCTTTTTTTCTGACTTTTCTTCTCAACAATCAAGCAAGTTGATGATGGACATCATGTGACCATCTTTTTGTTCCATTTGTAACAATAAAAAAGTTTTGTGGAGCTGGACAATTGTCTCCAACCAACCTTGAATGTGGTTTTTTCCTCCCTTCATTCCTCCTGAGAAACGTCCTTCATGTTCTGTTTCTGTTCAGCTGTTGTTGTCCTTAACTTGAAGTCAAATTGGATTTTTGAAAGTATCCTTTCTAGTGTCGGTAATCAACAATAGCGTGTCAACAAAAGTTTGAAAATATCTTTAAAAGAATTCAGTTTGTACAGATCAGAAACGGAACCATGAAAGTCTTATTTACACTGTCCCACACAGGTTAAGAAGAAATATCAACAAAAAGCTTCGAGAAAATTCTGGATTTTACCATTTTAGGACGAGGCTGGCAGCCATCTTGAGTTAAGAGACGTCGCTACGGTAACGCCTTACGCACGCGCACACACACACATCATGCTGCACTAATATAGTGCAAAACTGTGCAGAAGTGACAGCAACTGAACTTTTCTGATGTCCGTCTGTCTTCTGGACACACAGCTGAGGATTTCCAAAAGGACCAACACGGTTTTGTGCTTGGTGGGGGCGTCAGGGGTCAGGGGTCAGGGGTCGGGGGGGGGGGGGGGGGGGTTACTGGCAGTATCAGTGAAAGAGACGTCAAGGCAGACTTCCAGAAGAAGATAAAGAATTTGTGAAGGCTCTTGTGAGACAGAAAAGACATGGGAGAAGCTGTCTCCATCCTGCCGTGGTTGCAGAGAGACTGTCTTCAGCAGCGGCCGTGACGTGGACCAAACCCTCCGTTTGCTACAGTATGTAGAGGCCGTCGGCTACATGTCAGCGTCTCCATCGTAGGCAAGAGTCAGCGGCTTCAGCCTGTTGTTCATCTGTCGTCTCTGAGGCCTCTTTGGTTTTTTACTACGGACCGAGAAAGAAAAATTGATTTTCAATCATCTCCCAAACTGCTGTGGTTCAAAGCACATTTGTAGAAACACAATTAAAGACGAAATGTGTGTGATGACCACAAGGTGGCGGCAGTTGAGACGCACTAACCTGTCTGTTGGATAGAACAAAGTGAGTCCAAATGTTCTTCTGTCATCCTTACTCTAAGGCTAATTAGGACGAATCCATCATTTCATTGATTACTTTCCCGTTTGGGCCTTTTTTCCCGTTAAGTGCAGTAAATATCCACACATGTGACCTCTCACCTCCAGGAAGTGATGCGGTTTCATGAGAGAACAGGCACTCGAGGTGTTGGGGCCTAAAGGAGAGTCAGGCACGATGAGCGGACATAAGGCCTGACCTTACGTGATCAGTGTTTCAAAATGCGGGGGCGGGGGCGGGGGAGGGGGCGGGGCCGGGGCCGGGGGCAGTGGTCCTGCTGCTGGAGGCTGTAGCAGCAGCGCCTCACATCGCTCTTCCTCCTGTTGTGGCTGTTGCTTGTGTTGCTGTAATTCATGCTGCTCTAGTTTCTGACAGGCCGGACACACATAAGGCACCGCAAAGCCGTTTGGGTCTGTCCAATAAGCGCCTTCGGAGGGACACTTGGCTCTGGACCTGCAGCACAGGCCACGCCCACTACAACCCAGCAGGTGGTGTGAGGATGAAGATGGAGACAAAAATGAAACAATAATGACAGGTAAATAAATGATAAATACATCAACACAAACAAGAAGGAGCCCCAAGCAAAACCTGATGAAAGCTAATCTGAGCAGTGATGTCAACAAAAACGTCCTGATCGTCTGATGGAATCTAGAGTTTGTTTGCTCTTTGCATCCACTAACAACAACAACAACAATAATAATAATAATAATGATGATAATAATAATAACGACAATAATGGATGGATGGATGGATGGATGGATGGAGGATGGATGGATGGATGGATGGATGGATGGATGGATGGATGGATGGATGGATGGGTGGATGGATGGATGGTGGATGGATGGATGGATGGATGGATGATGGATGGATGGATGGATGGATGGGTGGATGGGTGGGTGGGTGGATGGATGGATGATGGATGGATGGGTGGATGGATGGATGGTGGATGGATGGATGGATGGATGGATGGATGGATGGATGATGGATGGATGGATGGATGGATGGCAGATTCCCCAGTGACCAGCATATTTAAGTGATAATAAACCTCTGTTGCTGTGACAGAACCGGAGAGTTCTGAAGGTCCACCAGCCCGAGGGAGGACGTTGAAAGCTGAGAGAGGTTGCCAGTCAAAGATGGTGGTGAGATGGGCCAGGACTGGGACCAGGACTCATACCACAGTGTTCGGAGAAGAAGAAGGTTACTTGTGTCGGAGTTCAAGAGAATCAGTGTGTCAGTGCTAAGAAGGGTTGGTTCCTCCATCCAGAGCAGGGGCTCCTCACAGCCGGGAAGAAGAGAGGAAACACGAACAGCAAAGAGGTGGAGGAGGATGATTGTCATAAAAGAGCGCAGGAGGAACGTAGCAAAGCAGCAGGATGACGAGCATGGAGGACATCTGTGG